>NW_023331847.1:0-32850 GCF_011100685.1 Canis lupus familiaris | reverse complement strand
CCTGGTGACTCTGGTCCTCAACTGGGCCTCACTGGGACCTAGTGACATGCTCCCCACATGCGCCTCTTCTGGACCTGGTGACTCTGGTTCTACCTTGGCATCATCGGGACATAGTTACTCTATTCCCCACTGGGACTGACCTGATCCTGGTCTCTGATCCTGACTTTGGCCTCTTCTGTACCAGGTGACTGTCGCTCCACATGGGCCTCACCTGTAACTGGTGACTCTGATCCTAAGAATGGCCTCACCTGACCTGGTGACTGTGGTTCCCATCGGGACCTCACCTGACCTCATATCTCTGGTCCCACCTGGGCCTCACCAGGACCTGGCCCAGAGTCATCATGTCCAGGTGAGGCTAACATGGTGACTATGGTCCCCATCAGGATGTCATCTAGAACAGGTGAATCTGGTACCCCTCTTGGCCTCAAGTAGACCTGGTGACTCTGGTCCGCAACTGGGCCTCACAGGACCTAGTGAATATGCTCCCACCTGCGCCGATTCTGGACCTGGTGACTCTGGTCCCTACCTTGGCATCCGTGGGACACGGTTCTTCTCATGGCCTACAGGTTGTCCTCACCTGGACCTGGTGATTGGGGGTGCCTCCTGTGCGATTGCTGTGGACACCTTCTGGGGCTCACCTGGAACTGGTGACTCTGATACTAACTGGGCCTCACCCAGATCTGGTGACTCTGGTCCTCACCTGTGGACCATTATGAACTGGATACACTGTTCCACACGTGAGCCTCACCTGGACATGTTGACTCTGGATCCCCTCTGGGCCTCAGCCTGACATGGTGACTCTGGTCCCCTCTGGATTTCACCTAGACCAGGTGAATCTGGTACCCCTCTAGGCCTCAACTTGACCTCGTGACACTGGTCCTCAACTGGGCCTCACCGGAACCTAGTGAATATGCCCCCATCTGCGCCGCATCTTGGCATGATGACTCTGGTTTTACCTGGGCATCCTCGGGAAAGGTTACTGTATTCCCCACTGGGACTGACCTGATTCTGGTAACTCTGATCCTGACTTTGGCCTCTTCTGTACCAGGGACTCTGGCTCCACCTGGACCTCACCTGTAACTTGTGACTCTGATCCTAAGCATGGCCTCACCTGACCTGGTGACTGTGGTTCCCATCGGGACCTCACCTGGACCTCATGTCTCTGGTTCCACCTGGGCCTCACCAGGACCTGGTGTCTCTGGTACCCACCTGGTAGCATCAGGATATGGTTACACTGTTCACTAACAGTGACCCAGCCTGACCTATTAACTCTGGTCTTCACCAGGGCCACACCTGGACATGGTGACACTGGTTCCCACCTGGGTCTCACCTGGACATGGTGAGTCGGATCCCCACCTGGCCCTCACCTGTAACTGGTGATTTGCGTTCCCATATGGACATCATGTGGACCTGGTTGCTGCAGAGTTTCTAGTTTCTCATGTACCTCGTGACTCTGTCTCCTCCAGGGCCTCACCGGGACCTGGTGAGTGGGTTGCCACCTGCACCTCACCTGGACCTGGCGATTCTGGTCTGCACCTGAGACTACCCTGGATCTGGTGACTGTGGTCCCCACCTGGGCTTCACCTGGATTTGGGGACTCCGGTCCCCATCTGGGCCTCAACTGGCCCTGTGACCATGTCCTCAACTGGGCAAAATTGGGACCCTGTGACTGTGTTCCACAACTGGACCTCACCTGGACCATGGTGACTCTGGTTCCCCTCTGGGTCTCACCTGCCAGTGACTGTGAACCCCACTTTGGCTGACTGGTCCTGCTGACCCTGGTTGCAACGTGCTCCTGACCTCGAACTGTTGACTCTGGTTCTTTCAAGGGCCTCCCCTTACCTGGTGATCCTGGTCCCCACCTGGGCCTCACCTGGACGTGGTGACTCTTGTCACCACCGGGGACTCACCTGGACCTTTACTGTGTTCCACCCTGGGCCTCAAGTAGACCTTTTCCTCTGATCCCCACCGGGCCTCCGTTGTCTGGTAACTCTGGTCCTCACCTGGCCTCATCTGGACCTATTGACTCTGGCCCCACCTGGGCTTCACTGGATCTGGTGACTCTGGTCCCCACCTGGACTTCACCTGGATCTGGTGACTCTGGTCCCCACCTGGACCTCTCCTGAACTGGTGACTCCCCCCACATGGACCTCACCTGGATCTGGTGACTCTGGTCCTCAGTTGGCCTCACCTGGACCTGGTGTCTCTCATCCCCACTTTGACCTAACTCAGAACTGCTGACTGAATCTTGCCCCATCTAGCCGCACCCAGACCTGGTGACTCTTGTCCCCAGCTATGCCTCAATTCGACCTGATGAATCTGGTCCTCACGTGGGCCTCACATGGACCTGGGACTCAGCTCCATAGAGTGGCTCTGGTTCCCACAAGGGCTCACCTGATACTGCTGACTGTGGTCTTATTCTATGCCTCACCAGACCTAGTGATTCTGTTCCCCATCTGGGACTGCATGGCCCTAGTGACTCTGGTCCTCACCCAGGCATCATTGGGACCTGGATACTCTATTCCACCTGGGCCTCACTTTGACCAGGGACCTCTGGTCCCATTCTGGGCCTCAAACTAAACTGGTTACTCTGGTTCCCCTCTGGGCCTCACCCTTACCTGGTGACTCTGGTCACCCCTTGGGCTTCACTGGGCCTGGTGAATCTGTCCTTAGCTGGTCCGCACCTGATCTGGTGACTGGTCGCCACCTGGGCCTCACCTGGACTTGTAATCCTGTTGCCACCTGCGCCTCACCTGGACCTTGTGACTGTGGTCCCACCTGGACCACCTGGATCTGGTGGCTCTGTTCCCATATGGGGCTCTCCTGGACCTGGTTCCTCTGGTCTCCATCTGGCCTCACCTGGAACACAATGACTCTGATCCATATTTGGGCCTCTCCTGACCTGTTGACTCTGGTCCTTACCTGGGCATCATTGGGACCTGGATACTCTCTTATATTCCTGGGCCTCACTGAACCTGGTGACTGTGGTCCCACCTGGGCCTCACCTGGACGAGGTGACTGGTTCCCACAGGGACTCCTGGACCTGGTGCTCAGGTCCTCATATGGGCATCATGGGACCTGGTTTCTCAGTTCCACATCGGGCCTCACCTGGACCTAGTGATTCTCGTCCCCTCTGGGCCTCACCCTGACGTGGTGACTCTGGTCCCACCTGGATATCACCAGAACCGCGTGACTCTGGTCCCCCTCTGGGACTCACCCGGAGCTGACATGTCCTCAGCTGGGCCTCAACAGGACCTGGTGAATCTACTCCTCACTTAGGCCTCGTCTGGACCTTGTGACTCTTTTCCACCTGGCATCAATGGGACATGGTTACTGTTCCACCAACTGGGCCTCACATGGACCATAACTTTGCTCCACACTTTGGCCTCAACTAGTCCTAATGACTCTGGTCCCCCGACCTAGGCCTCACCTGGACCTGGTGACTGTGGTCCCACCTGGCCTCACCTGGACCTGGGTGACTGTGGTCCCCACCTGGGTCTCACCTGGACCTGGTGACTCTCGTTCCCACATGAACCACACCAGGATCTGGTGACTGTGTGTGTTTTGTAGAATCATTTTTAACTGGTGACTCCAGTCCCCACTAGGTCCTCACGTGGATCAGGTGACTTGACTGCAGGTGGCCTCACATGGGCCTGGTTAGTGTGGATGCCACCTGGGCCTCACCCATTGGTGACTCAGGTCCCCATGTGGGCCTCTTCTACCTGGTGAATCTGGTATTTACCTGGTCCTCTCCCAGACCCGGGACTCTGGTCACCACCTGGGCCTCACCTGGACCTGGTGAATCTGGTCCCCATCTTGGCCTCACTCACTCCTGGTGACTTTGTTCCCCACCTGACCTGATTGCTGTGGACTCTTCATGGCCTCACCTGGACCTGTGACTCTGATCCTATCTGTGTCACCCAGACCTGGTGACTCTGGTCCTCACCTGGGCATCATTGGTACCTGGTGACTCTGTTCCACACCTGAGCCTCACCTGGACCTGAGGCTCTGGACTCTGGAACCACTCTGGGCCTAACCCTGACCTGGTGACTCTGGTCTCCATCTGGATGTCACATGACCAGTGATTCTGGGTACCCCTCTAGACTCAACCAGTTCTGGTGACTCTGGTCCTAATTTGGGCCTCACCTGGACCTATGAATTGCTCCATCTGGGCCTCATTTGGACTTGGTGACTCTGGTCACTACTGGGCTCATCGGGACATGGATCCACTGCATGGCCTCAGGTTGGCCTCACATGGCCTTAGTGATGGGGTTGCCACCTTGTGCTCACCCATACCTGGTGACACAGGTCCCCACGTGGGCCTCACTTGGACCTGGTGAATCTGTCCTTACCTGGTCCTCACCCGGAAGGTAACCCTGGTCACCACCTGGGAATCACCTGGAACCTGGTGAATCTGGTCCCCATCTGGGCCTACACAGTCCTGTTGACTTTCTTCCCCACCTGGACCTGATTGCTGTGGACTCTTTGGCCTCAACTGGAACTGGTGACACTGATCCTAACTGGGCCTCACCCAGATCTGTGACTCTGGTCCTCTCCTGTGGACCATTATGACCTGGATACTCTGTTCCACACCTGAGCCTCACTGGACATGATGACTCTGGATCCCCTCTGGGCCTCAGCCTGACATGGTGACTCTGGTCCCCATCTGGATGTCACCTAGATCAGGTGAATCTGGTACCCCTAGGCTCAACTAGACTTGGTGTCTCTGGTCCTCAACAGGGCCTCAACGGGACCTAGTAAATATGCTCCCCACCTGCGCCTCATCTGGACCTGGTGACGCTGGTTCTATCTGGCATCATCGGGACATGGTTACTCTGTTCCCCACTGGGACTGACCTGATCCTAGTAACTCTGGTCCTGACTTTGGCCTCTTCTGTACCAGGTGATTCTGGCTCTAACTGGGCCTCACCTGTAACTGGTGACTCTGATTCTAAGCATGGTCTCACCTGACATGGTGACTGTGGTTCCCATGGACCTCACCTGGACCTCATGTCTCTGGTCCCACCTGGGCCTCACCAGGGCCTGGTGTCTCTGGTACCCACCTGGGTAGCATTACGATATGGTTACACTGTTCACTAACAGTGACCCAGCCGGACCTATAAACTCTGGTCTTCACCTGGGCCACACCTGGACATGGTGACACTGGTTCCCACCTGGGTTTCACCTGGACATGTGACTCGGATCCCCACCTGGTCCTCATATTTAACTGGTGATTCTCGTTTCCACATGGACATCATGTGGACCTGGTGGCTGCAGTGTTTCTAGCTTCTCATGTACCTCGTGACTCTGGTCCCCACCAGGGCCTCACGGGATCTGGTCAGTGTGGTTGCCACTGCATCTCACCTCCACCTGGTGATTCTGGTGTGCACCTGAGACTACACTGGATCTAGTTACTGTGGTCCCCACCTGGGCTTCACCTGGATTTGGGAACTCCGGTCCCCATCTGGGGCTCACCTGGCCCTGTTGACCATGGTCCTCAACTGGGCAAAATTGGGACGCGGTGACTGTGTTCCACTGGACTCACCTGGACCACGTGACTCTGGTTCCCCTCTGGGTCTCACCATGCCCTAGTGACTGTGAACCCACTTTGGCCTGACTTGGACCTGCTGACCCTGGTTGGAACCTGCGCCTGACGTCAAACTGTTGACTCTGGTTCTTTCAAGGGCCTCCCCTATAGCTGGTGATCCTGGTCCCCACCGGACCTCGCCTGGACATGGTGACTCTTGTCACCACTGGGGACTCACCTGGACCTGCTTACTGTGTTCCACACCTGGCCTCAATAGACCTGTTGACCATGGTCCCCAGCCGGCCTCACATGAACCTGTTGCCTCTGATCCCCACCGGGGCCTCACGTGTACCTGGTTACTCTGGTCCTCACCTGGGCATCATTGGTCCTGGTGACTCTGTTCCACACCTGAGGCTCCCCTGGACATGATGACTCTGGAACCACTCTGGCTATCAACTAACGTAGTGACTCTGGTCCCCATATGGATGTCACCTGGTCCAGGGGATTATGGTACCCGTCTGGGCCTCAACAAGGTCTGGTGACTCTGGTCCTCAACTGGGCCTCACCTGGACCTAGTGAATATGCTCCATCTGGGCCTCATTTGGACCTGGTGACTGGTCACTACCTGGGCATCATCGGGACATGGTTCCACTGCATGACCTGCAGGTTGGCCTCACCTGGACCTGGTAACTCTGGTCCCTACCTGGGCATCATCGGGACATGGTTCCACTGCATGGCCTGTAGGTTGGCCTCACCTGGACCTGGTAACTCTCGTCCCTACCTGGGCATCATTGGGACCTGGTTCCTCTGCATGGCCTGCAGGTTGGCCTCACCTGGACCTGGTGAGTGGGTTTGTCACCTGGGCCTCACCCTTGCCTAGGGACACAGGTCCCCACGTGGGCCTCACTTGGACCTGGTGAATCTGGTCCTTACCTGGTGGTCACCCGGAACTGGTAACTCTGGTCACCACATGGGAATCACCTGGGCCTGGTTTCTGGTCCCCATCTGGGCCTCACCCAGTCCTGTTGACTTTCTTCCCCACCTGGACCTGATTGCTGTGGACTCCTTCTTGGCTAACCTGGAACTGCTGACTCTGATGCTAACTGGGCCTCACCCAGATCTGGTGATTCTGGTCCTCACCTGTGGACCATTATGACCTGGATACTCTGTTCCACACCTGAGCCTCACCTGGATATGTGACTCTGGATCCCTCTGGGCCTCAGCCTGACATGGGGACTCTGGTCCCCATCTGGATGTCACTAGACCAGGTGAATCTGGTACCCCTCTAGGCCTCACCTAGACCTGGTGACTCTGGTCCTCAACTGGGCCTCAACGGGACCTAGTGAACATGCTCCCCACCTGCGCCACACTGGGCCTGGTGACTCTGGTTCTACCTGGGCATCACCGGGACATGATTACTCTATTCCCACTTGGAGTGACCTGATCCTGGTAACTCTGGTCCTGACTTTGGCCTCTTCTGTACCAGGTGACTCTGGCTCCACCTGGGCCTCACCTGGAACTGGTGACTCTGATCCTAAGCATGGCCTCACCTGACCGGGTGACTGTGGTTCCCATCGGGACCTCACCTGGACCTCATGTCTCTGGTCCACTTGGGCCTCACCAGGACCTGGTGTCTCTGCTACCCACCTGGGTAGCATCAGGATATGGTTATACTGTTCACTAACAGTGACCCAGCCGGACCTATTAACTCTGGTCTTCACCTGGGCCACACCTGGACATGGTGACACTGTTTCCCACGTGGGTCTCACCTGGACATGGTGAGTCGGATCCCCACCTGGTCCTCACCTGTAACTGGTGATTCTCGTTCCCACATGGAGATCATGTGGACCTGTTGGCCGCAGTGTTTCTAGCATCTTTTTTTTAATTTTTATTTATTTATGATAGTCACAGAGAGAGAGAGAGGCAGAGACACAGGCAGAGGGAGAAGCAGGCTCCATGCACCGGGAGCCCGACGTGGGATTCGATCCCGGGTCTCCAGGATCGCGCCCTGGTCCAAAGGCAGGCGCCAAACCGCTGCGCCACCCAGGGATCCCATGTGTTTCTAGCTTCTCATGTACCTCGTGACTTCTCATGTATCCCACCAGTGCCTTACCGGGACCTGGTGAGTTTGGTTGCCACCTGCACCACACCTGGACCTGGTGATTCTGGTCTGCACCTGAGACTACCCTGGATCTGGTGACTGTGGTCCCCACCTGGGCTTCACCTGGATTTGGGACTCCGGTCCCCATCTGGGCCTCACCTGGCCCTGTTGACCATGGTCCTCAACTGGGCAAAATTGGGACCTGGTGACTGTGTTCCACAACTGAACCTCACCTGGACCAGGTGACTATGCTCCCCCTCTGGGTCTCACCGTGCCCTAGTGACTGTGAAGTCCCCTTTGGCTTGACTTGGACCTGCTGACCCTGGTTGCCACCTGCGCCTGAACTCGAACTGTTGACTCTGGTTCTTTCAAGGGCCTCCCCTGTACCTGGTGATCCTGGTCCCCACCTGGACCTCACCTGGACGTGGTGACTCTTGTCACCACCGGGGACTCACCTGGACCTGCTTACTGTGTTCCACACCTGGGCCTCAATGACCTGTTGACCATGGTCCCAAGCCGGCCTCACATGAACCTGTTGCCTCTGATCCCCACCGGGGCCTCACGTGTACCTGGTAACTCTGGTCCTCACCTGGGCCTCATCTGCACCTAGTGACTCTGGTCCCCACCTGGGCTTCACCTCGATCTGGTGACTCTGGTCCCCACCTGGACTTCCACCTGGATCTGGTGACTCTGGACTCCACCTGGACCTCTCCTGGACCTCGTGACTCTCTTTCCAACATGGACCTCACCTGGATCTGTGACTCTGGTCCTCAGTTTGGCCTCACCTGGAACCTGGTGTCTCTCGTCCCCACTTGGACCCTAACGGAGCACTGCTGAATCTTGCCCCACCTAGGCCGCACCAGACCTGGTGACTCTTTCCCCTAGCTATGCCTTTTATACGACCTGATGAATCTGGTCCTCACGTGGGCCCTCACATGGTCCTGGGACTCCGCTGGATAGAGTGGCTCTGGTTCCCACAAGGGGCTTCCACTGATACTTCTGACTGTGTCTTATTCTATGCCTCACCAGACAAGTGATTCTGTTCCCCATCTGGGCCTGCATGGCCTTAGTGACTCTGGTCCTCACCCAGGCATCATTGGGGACCTGGATACTCTATTCCATAACTGGGCCTCACTTTGAGCAGGGACCTCTGGTCACATTTTGGGCCTCAATCTAAACTGGTTACTCTGGTTCCCCCTCTGGGCTCCCCGCTTACCTGGTGACGCTGGGTCACCCTTGGGCTTCCCCTGGGCCTGGTGCATCTGGGTCCTTGGCTGGTCATAACCTGCATCTTGGTGACTGAACGCCACCTGGGGCCTCACCTGGACCTGGTGAATCCTGTTTGCCACCCTGCGCCTCACCTGGACCTTCTGGACTGTGGTCCCACCTGGGACCTCACCTGGATCTGCTGTCTCTGGTTCCATATGGGGCTCTCCAAGACCTGGTTCCTGTGGTCTCCCTCTGGCCTCACCTGGAACACAATGTCTCTGATCCATATTTGGGCCTCTCCTGGACCTGTTGACTCAGGTCCTTACCTAGGCATCATTGGGTACCTGGATACTCTCTTATATATACCTGGGCCTCATCTGGAACTGGTTACTGTTGGGTCCCACATGGGCCTCACCTGGAGGAGGTGACTGGTTCCCCACAGGGACCTCAACTGCACCTGGTGACTCAGGTCCTCATATGGGCATCATGGGACCTGGTTTCTTAGTTACACATCGGGGCTTCATCTGGACCTAGTGATACTCGTCCCCCTCTGGGCCTCACTCTGACGTTGGTGACTCTGGTCCCCACCTGGATATCACCAGAACCGGGTGCCTCTGGTCCCTCTGGGGACTCCCCCTGAGCTGGGGACACTAGTCTTCAACTGGGCCTCAACAGGACCTAGTGAATCTACTCCTTACTTAGGCCTCGTCTGGACCTTGTGACTCTTTTCGCACCTGGCAACAAGGGACATTGTTACCCTGTTCCACAACTGGGCCTCACCTGGACATGATAACTTTGCTCCACACTTTGGCCTCAACTGGTTCTGATGACACTGGTCGCCCCACCTTGTCCTCAATCTGGACCCTGGTGACTGTTGTCCCCACCTGGGTCTCACCTGGACCTGGTGACTCTCGTTCCCACATGAACCACACCTGGACCTGGTGTCTATGGTGTTCTTGTAGACTCACATTTACCTGGTGACTCCTGTCCCCACTAGGGCATCACCTGGATCTGGTGACTCTGGCCTGCAGGTTGGCTTCACCTGGACCTGGTGAGTGGGGTTGCCACCTGGGCATCACCCATACCTGGTGACTCAGGTCCCCACGTGGGCCTCTTGGACCTGGTGAATCTGGTCCGTAACTGGTCCTCTCCCAGAACCTGGACTCTGGTCACCATCTGGGCCTCACCTGGACCTAATGAATGAATCTGGTCCCCATCTGGTCCTCACCCACTCCTGGTGACTTTGTTCCCCACCTGGACCGGATTGTTGTGGACTCTTTCTTGGCCTCACCTGGACCTGGTGACTCTGATCCTATCTGCGCGTCACCCAGACCTGGTCACTCTGGTCCTCACCTGGACATCATTGGTACCTGGTGACTCTGTTCGAGACCTGAGCCTCACCTGGACATGATGACTCTGGAACCACTCTGAGCCTAACCCTGACCTGGTGACTCTGGTCTCCATCTGGATTTCACCTGGACCAGGTGACTGGGACCCCTCTAGGCCTCAACCAGGTATGGGGACACCTGGTCCTCCACTGGGGCCGCACTTGGACCTAGTGAATATGCTCCATCTGGGCCACAGTTGGACCTGGTGACTCTGGTCCCTACCTGGGCATCACCGGGACACGGTTCGTCCTGCATGGCATCCAGGTTGGCCTCACGTGGACCTAGTTGAGTGGGGTTGCCACCTGGGGCTCACCCATTCCTGGTAACACAGGTCCCCACGTGGGCCTCACTTGGACCTGGTGAATCTGGTCCTTACTTGTTCCTCACCCGCACGTGGTAACCCTGGTCACCACCTGGGAATCACCTGGACCTGTTGAATCTGATTCCCCTCTGGGCCTCACCCAGTCCTGTTGACTTTTCTTCCCCACCTGGACCTGATTGCTGTGGACTCCTCTTGGCCTCAACTGAACTGGTTGACTCTGATCCTACTGGGCCTCACCCAGATCTGGTGACCATGGCCCTCACCTGTGGACCATTATGACCTGGATACTCTGTTCCACACCTGAGCCTCACCTGGACATGATGACTCTGGAACCTATCTGGGCATCACCCTGACCTGGTGACTCTGGACCCATCTGGATGGCACCTGGACCAGGTGATTCTGGTACCCCTCTAGGCCTCAACCACGTCTGGTGACACTGGTCCTCAACTGGGCCTCACCTGGACGTAGTGAATATGCTCCATCTGAGCCTCATTTGGACCTGGTGACTCTGGTCCCTACCTGGGCATCATCGGGACATGGTTCCACTGCATGGCCTGCAGGTTGGCCTCACCTGGACCTGGTGAGTGGGGTTGCCACATGGGCCTCACCCATACCTGGTGACTCTGTCCCCACGTGGGCCTCTTGGACCTGGTGAATCTGGTCCTTACCTGGTTCTCTCCAAGACCCGGGGACTCTGGTCACCACCTGGGAATCACTTGGACCTGTTGAATCTTTTCCCCATCTGGGCCTCACCCAGTCCTGGTGGCTTTGTTCCCCACCGGTACCTGATTGCTGTGGATTCTTTCTTGGCCTCACCTGGAACTGGTGACTCTGATCCTATCTGCTCGTCACCCAGAATTGGTGACTCTGGTCCTCACCTGGGCATCATTGGTACCTGGTGACTCTGTTCTACAACTGAGCCTCACCTGGACATGATGACTCTGGAACCTCTCTGGGCCTCACCCTGACCTGGTAACTCTGGTCCCCATCTGGATGTCACCTGGACCAGGGGATTCTGGTACCCCTCTAGGCCTCAACCAGATATGGTGACTCGGGTCCTCAACTGGGCCTCATCTGGACCTAGTGAATATGATCCATCTTGGCCTCATTTGGACCTGGTGACTCTGGTCCCTACCTGGGCATCATAGGGATATGGTTCCACAGCATGGCCTGCAGGTTGGCCTCACCTGGACATTGTAACTCTGGTCCCTACCTGGGCATTATCGGGACATGGTTCCACACATGCCCTGCAGGTTGGCATCACCTGCACCTGGTAATTCTAGTCCCTACCTGTGCATCATCAGTACATGGTTCCTCTGCATGGCCTGCAGGTTGGCAACACCTGGACCTGGTGAGTAGGGTTGTCACCTGTGCCTCACCCATGCCTGGTGACACAGGTCCCCATGTGGGCCTCACTTGGAACGGGTGAATCTGGTCCTTACCTTGTTCTCACCCGGAACTGGTAACTCTGGTCACCACCTGGGAATCACCTGGGCCTGGTGTGTTTCTGGTACCCATCTGGGCGTCATCCAGTCCTGGTGACAGTGTTCCCCACCTGGACCTGATTGCTGTGGACTCTTTCTTGGCCTCACCTGGAACTGGTGACTCTGATCCTATCTGCGCGTCACCCAGACCTGGTGACTCTGGTCCTCACCTGGACATGATGACTCTGGAACCTCTCTGGGCCACCCCCTAACCTGGTGACCCTGGTCCCCATCTGGAACTCACCTGTATCTGGTGACTCTGGTCTCTGTTTGGCCTCACCTGTACTGGTGTCTATCGTCCCCACTTTGACCTAACTCAGAACTGCTGAATCTTGCCCCACCTAGGCCGCACCTAGACCTGATGACTCTTGTCCCCAGTGATTGCTTCAATTCGACCTGATGAATCTGGTCCTCACGTGGGCCTCACATGGACCTGGGACTCAGCGGGATAGAGTGGCTCTGGTTCCCACAAGGGGCTCACCTGATACTGGTGACTGTGTTCTTATTCTATGCCTCACCAGGACCTAGTGATTCTGTTCCCCATCTGGGCTTTCATGTCCCTAGTGACTCTGGTCCTCACCCAGGCATCATTGGGACCTGGATACTCTATTCCACACCTAGGCATCACTTTGTCCAGGGACCTCTGGTCCCAATCTGGGCCTCAAACTAAACTGGTTACTCTGGTTCCCACTCGGGGCCTCACCCTTACCTGGAAAATCTGGTCACCCCTTGGGTTTCACTTGGGCCTGGTGAATCTGGTTCTTATCTGGTCCGCACCTGGATCTGGTGACAGGTCACCACGTGGGCCTCACCTGGACTTGGTGAATCCTGTTGCCACCTGCGCCTCACGTGGACCTTGTGACTGTGGTCCCTCCTGGACCTCACCTGGATCTGGTGGCTCTGGTTCCCATATGGGGCTCTCCTGGACCTGGTTCCTGTTGTCTCCATCTGGCCTCACCTGGAACACAATGACTCTGATCCATATTTGGGCCTCTCCTGGACCTGTTGACTCTAGTCCTTACCTGGGCATCATTGGGACCTGGATACTCTCTTATGTACTGGGCCTCACCAGGTCCTGGTGACTGTGGTCCCACCCGGGCCTCACCTGGACGGGGTGACTGGTTCCCACAGAGACATCACCTCGACCTGGTGACTCAGGTCCTCATATGGGAATATTGGGACCTGGTTTCACAGTTCCACATTGGGGCCTCACCTGGACCTAGTGATTTTCGTCCCCCCACTGGGCCTCACCCTGACTTGTGACACTGGTCCCCACCTGGATATCACCAGAACCGGGTGACACACCCGGAGCTGGGGACACTGGTCCTCAGCTGGGCCTCAACAGGACCTGGTGAATCTACTCCAAACTTAGGCTTCGTCTGGACCTTGTGACTATTTTCCCACCTGGCATATTGGGATATGGTTACTCTGTTCCCCATCTGGGCCTCACCTGGACATGATAACTTTGCTGCACACTTTGGCCTCAACTGGTCTTGATGACTCTCGTCCCCCAACCTAGGCCTCAATCTGGACCTGGTGCCTGTCGTCCCCACCTGGGTCTCACCTGGAACTGGTGACTTTCGTTCCCACATGAACCACACCTGGACCTGGTGACTGTGGTGTTCTTGTAGACTCACTTTGACCTGCCTTCTCCGGTGCCGACTAGGGCCTCACGTGGATCTGGTGACTTTGGCATGCAGGTTGGCCTCACCTGGACATGGTGAGTGGGGTTGCCACCTGGGCCTCACCCATACCTGGTGAGTCAGGTCCCCTCGTGGGCCTCTTGGACCTGGTATCTGGTCCATACCTGGTCGTCTCCCAGCCCCGGGGCTTCTGGTCACCACCTGAGTCTACCTGGACATGGTGAATCTGAGTCCCCATCTGGGCCTCACCCAGGCCTGTTGACTTTGTACCCATCTGTATCTGATTGCTGTGGACTCTTTCTTCACCTCACCTGGAACTGGTGACTCTGATCCTATCTGCCCGTCACCGAGACCTGGTGACGCTGGTCCTCACCTGGGCATTTTTGGTACCTGGTGACTCTGTTCCACACCTGAGCCTCACCTGGACATGATGACTCTGGAACCTCTCTGGGCCTCATCCTGACCTGGTGACTCTGGTCCCCATCTGGAAGTCACCTGCACCAGGTGATTCTCGTACCCCTCTAGACCTCAACAAAGTCTGGTGACTCTGGTCCTCCACTGGACCTCACCTGGACCTAGTGAATATGCTCCATCTGGGCCTCATTGGACCTGGTGATTCTGGTCACTACCTGGGCATTATCGGGACATGGTTCCACTGCATGGCCTGCAGTTTGGCCTCACCTGGACCTGGTAACTCTAGTCCCTACCTGGGCATCATCGGGAGATGGTTCCTCTGCATTGGCCTGCAGGTTGGCCTCACCTGGACCTGGTGAGTGGTGTTGTCACCTGGGTCTCACACATGCCTGGTGACACAGGTCCCCACGTGGGCCTCACTTGGACTTGGTGAATCTGGTCCTTACCTGGTCCTCACCCGGAACTCGTAACTCTGGTAACCATCTGGGAATCACCTGGAACTGGAGAATCTGGTCCCCATCCAGGCCTCATCCAGTCCTGGTTGACTTTGCTCCCCACCTGGACCTGATTGCTGTGGAATCCTTCTTGGCCTCACCTGGAATTGGTGACTCTGATCCTAACTGGGCCTCACCAGATCTGGTGACTCTGTTCCTTCCTGTGGACCATTATGACCTGGATACTCTGTTCCACACCTGAGCCTCACCTGGACATGATGACTCTAGATCCCCTCTGGGCCTCAGCCTGACATGATGACTCTGGTCCCCATCTGGATGTCACCTAGACCAGGTGAATCTGGTACCCATCTAGGCCTCAACTTGACTTGGTAAATCTGGTCCTCACTTGGACTCACCGGGACCTAGTGAGCATGCTCCCCACCTGCGCCTCATCTGGACGTGTTGACTCTGGTTCTACCTGGGCATCATCGAGACATGGTGACTCTATTCCCCAGTGGGACTGACCTGATCCTGGTAACTCTGGTCCTGACTTTGGCCTCTTCTGTACCAGGTGACTCTGGCTCCACCTGGGCCTCACCTGTAACTGGTGACTCTGATCCTAAGCATGGCCTCACCTGACCTGGAGACTGTGGTTCCCATCGGGACCTCACCTGGACCTCGTGTCTCTGGTCCCACCTGGGCCACACCAGGACCCGGTGTCTCTGGTACCCACCTGGGTAGCATCAGGATATGGTTGCACTGTTCACTAATAGCGACCCAGCCAGACCTATTAACTCTGGTCTTCACCTGGGCCACACCTGGACATGGTGACACTTGTTCCAACCTTGGTCTCACCTGTACATGGTGAGTCGGATCCCCACCTGGTCCTCACCTGTAACTGGTGATTCTCATTCCAGCATGGACATCAAGTGGACCTAGTGGCTGCAGTGTTTCTAGCTTCTCTTGTACCTCGTGACTCTGGTCCCCACCAGGGCCTCACCGGGACTTGGTGAGTGTGGTTGCCACCTGCACCTCACCTGGACCTGGTGATTCTGGTCTGCACCTGAGACTACCCTGGATCTGGTGACTGTGGTACCCCCCTGGGCTTCACCTGGATCTGGTGACTCTGGTCCCCACCTGGGCTTCACCTGGATTTGGGGACTCTGGTCCCCAACTGGGTCTCACCTGACCCTGTTGACCATGGTCCTCAACTGGGGAAAATTGGGACCCGGTGAATGTGTTCCACAACTGGACCTCACCTGGACCAGATGACTCTGGCCCCCTCTCGGTCTCACCGTGCCCTAGTGACTGTGAACCCCACTTTGGCCTGTCTTGGCCCTTCTGACCATGGCTGCCACCTGCGCCTGACCTCGAAATGTTGACTCTGGTTCTTTCCAGAGCCTACTTGGACTTGGAGATCCTGGTCCCAACCTTGACCTCTCCTGGACGTGATGAAACTTGTCACCACCGGGGACTCACCTGGACTTGGTTACTGTGTTCCAAACCAGGGCCTCAAATAGACCTGTTCACCAAGGTCCCCAAGCCGGCCTCACAAGGACCTGTTGCCTCTGATCCCCACCGGGGCCTCACATGTATTTCGTAACTCTGGTCCTCAGCTGGGCCTCAGATGGATCTGGTGACTCTGGTTCCCACCTGGAAGTCACCTGGATCTGGTGACTCTGGTCCCCACTTGGACCTCTCCTGGACCTGGTGACTCTCTTTCCAACATGGACCTCACCTGGATCTGGTGAATCTGGTCCTCAGTTTGGCCTCACCTGGACCTGGTGTCTCTCGTCCCCACTTTGACCTAACTCAGAACTGCTGAATCTTGCCCCACCTAGGCCACACTCAACCCTGGTGACTCTTGTCCCCAGCTATGCCTCAATTCGATCTGATGAATCTGGTCCTCACGTGGGCCTCACATGGACCTGGGACTCAGCTGGACAGAGTGGCTCTTGTTCCCACAAGGGGTTCACCTGATACTGGTGACTGTGGTCTTATCCTATGCCTCACCAGGACCTAGTCATTCTCTTCCCCATCTGGGCCTGCATGGCCCTAGTGACACTCATCCTAACCCAGGCATCATTGGGACCTGGATACTCTATTCCACACCTGAGCCTCACTTTGACCAGGGACCTCTGGTCCCATTCTGGGCCTCAAACTAAACTGGTTACTCTGGTTCCCCCTCTGGTACTCACCCTTACATGGTGACTCTGGTCACCCCTTGGTTTTCACTTGGGCCTGGTGAATCTGGTCCTTAGCTGGTCCGCACCTGGATGTTGTGACTAGTCGCCACCTGGGCCTCACCTGGACCTGGTGAATCCTGTTGCCACCTTGGCCTCACCTGGACCTTGTGACTGTGGTCCTACCTGGACCTTACCTGGATCTGGTGGCTCTAGTTCCCATATGGGGTTCTCCTCGACCTGGTTCCTTGGTCTCCTTCTGGCGTCACTTGGAAAACAATGACTCTGATCCATATTTGGGCCTCTCCTGGATCTGTTGACTCTGGTCCTTCCCTGGGCATCATTGGGACCTGGATACTCTCTTATATACCTGGGCCTTACCTGGACCTTGTGACTGTGGTCCCACGTGGGCCTCACCTGGACGAGGTGACTGGTTCCCACAGGGCCCTCACCTGGACCTGGTGACTCAGGTCCTCATATGGGCATCATGGGACCTGGTTTCTCAGTTCCACATCGGGGCCTCACCTGGACCTAGTGATTCTCGTCCCATTATGGTCCTCACCCTGACGTGGTGACTCTGGTCCCCACCTGGATGTCACCAGAACCGGGTGCCTCTCGTCCCTCTCTGGGTCTCACCCGGAGCTGGGGACACCGGTCCTAAACAGGGCCTCAACAGGACCTATTGAATCTACTCCTCACTTTGGCCTCGTCTGGACCTTGTGACTCTTTTCCCACCTGGCATCAATGGGACATGGTTACTCTGTTCCCCACCTGGGCCTCACCTGGACATGGTAACTTTTCTCCACACTTTGGCCTCAACGTGTGCTGATGACTCTGGTCCCCCGACCTAGGCCTCAATCTGGACCTGGTGACTGTGGTCCCCACCTGGGTCTCACCTGGACCTGGGGACTCTCGTTCCCACATGAACGACACCTGGACCTGGTGACTGTGGTGTTCTTGTAGACTCACATTTACCTGGTGACTCCGGTCCCCACTAGGGCCTCAACTGGATCTAGTGACTCTACCAAAATTTGGCCTCACCTGGACCTGGTGAGTGGGGTTGCCACCTGGGCCTCACCCATACCTGGTGACTCAGGTCTCCGCGTGGGCCTCTTGGACCTGGTGAATCTGGTCCTTACCTGGTTCCTCTCCCAGACCTGGGGACTCTGGTCACCACCTGGCCTCACGTGGACCTGGTGTATCAGGCCCCATCTGGGCCTCACCCAGTCCTGGTGACTTTGTTCCCCACCTGGACCTGATTGCCTGTGGACTCCTTCTTGGCCTCACCTGGAAACTGGAGACTCTGATCCTAACTGGGTCTCACCCAGATCTGGTGACTCTGGTCCTCACCTGTGGACCATTATGACCTGGATACTCTGTTCCACACGTGAGCCTCACCTGGACATGATGACTCTGGATCCCCTAGGGGCCTCACCCTGACATGGTGACTCTGGTCCCCCATCTGGATGTCACCTAGACCAGGTGAATCTGTTACGCCTCAAGGGCTCAAATAGACCTGGTGACTCTGGTCCTCAACTGGGCCTCACCGAGACCTAGTGAATATGCTCCCCACCTGCGCCTCATCTGGACCTGGTGACGCTGGGTCTACCTGAGCATCATCGGAACATGGTTACTCTGTTCCCCATTGGGACTGACTGATCCTGGTAACTCTGGTCCTGAATTTGGCCTCATCTGTACCAGGTGACTCTGGCTCCACCTGGGCCTCACATGTAACCTGTGACTCTGATCCTAAGCATGGCCTCACCTGACCTGGTCTCTGTGGTTCCCATCGGGACCTCACGTGGACCTCATGTCTCTGGTCGCACCTGGGGCTCACCAGGACCTGGTGTCTCTGGTACCCACCTGGGTAGCATCAGGATATGGTTACACTGTTCACTATCAGTGACCCAGCCGGACCTATCAACTCTGGTCTTCACCTGGGCCACACCTGGACATGGTGACACTGGTTCCCACCTGGGTCTCATCTGGACATGGTGAGTCGGATCCCCACCTGGTCCTCAACTGAAACTGGTGATTCTCCTTTCCACATGGACATGATGTGGACCTGGTACCTGCAGTGTTTCTAGCTTCTCATGTACCTCGTGACTCTGGTCCCCACCAGGGACTCACCGGGACCTGTTGAGTGTGGTTGCCACCTGCACCTCACCTAGACCTGGTGATTCTGGTCTGCACCTGAGACTACCCTGATCTGGTGACTGTGGTCCCCACTTGGGCTTCACATGGATTTGGGGACTCCGGTCCCCACCTGGGCCTCACCTGGCCTTGTTGACCATGGTCCCCAATGGGGAAAAATAGGGACCCAGTTACTGTGTTCCACAACTGGACCTCACCTGGACCAGGTGACTCTGGTCCCCCTCTGGGTCTCACCGTGCCCTAGTTTCTGTGAAGTCCACTTTGGCCTGACTTGGACCTGCTGACCCTGGTTGCCACCTGCGCCTGACCTCGAGCTGTTGACTCTGATTCTTTCAAGGGCCTCCCCTGTACCTGGTGTTCCTGGTCCTCACCTGGGCCTCACCTGGACGTGGTGACTCTTGTCACCACCGGGGACTCACCTGGACCTGCTTACTGTGTTCCACACCTGTGTCCCAAGTAGACTTGTTGACCATGGTCCCCAGGCGGGACTCACATGGACCTGTTGCCTCTGATCCCCACCGGGGCCTCACGTGTACATGGTAACTCTGTCCTCACCTGGGCCTCATCTGGATCTGGTGACTCTGGTCCCTACCTGGACTTCACCTGAATCTGGTGACTCTGGTCCCCACCTGGACCTCTCCTGGACCTGGTGACTCTCTTTCCAACATGGTTCTTCCCTGGATTTGGTGACTCTGCTCCTCAGTTTGGCCTCCCCTGGACCTGGTGTCTCTCGTTCCCTCTTTGACCTAACTCAGAACTGCTGAATCTTGCCCCACCTACGCCGCACACAGACCTGGTGACTCTTGTCCCCAGCTATGCCTCAATTCTACCTGATGAATCTGGTCCTCACGTGGGCCTCACATGGACCTGGGACTCAGCTGGGTAGAGTGGCTCTGGTTCCCACAAGTGGCTCACCTGATACTGCTGACTCTGGTCTTATTCTATGCCTCACTAGGACCTAGTGATTCTGTTCCCCATCTGGGCCTCCATGGCCCTAGAGACTCTGGTCCTCACCCAGGAATCTTTGGGACCTGGATACTCTATTCCACACCTGGGCCTCACTTTGACCAGGGACCTCTGGTCCCATTCTCGGCCTCTAACTAAACTGGTTAATCTGATTCTCCCTCTGGGCCTCACCGTTACCTGGTTTCTCTGGTCACCCCTTTGAGATTCACATGGGCCTGGTGAATCTGGTCCATAGCTGATCCGCACCTGGATCTGGTGATTGGTCGCCACCTGCGCCTCACCTGGACTTTGTGACTGTGGTCCCACCTGGACCTCACCTGGATCTGGTGGCTCTGGTTCTCATATGGGGCTCTTTTGGACCTGGTTCCTGTGGTCTCCATCTGGCCTCACCTGGAACACAGTGACTCTGATCCATATTTGGGCCTCTCCTGGACCTGTTGACTCTGGACCTTACCTGGGCATCATTGGGACCTGGATAATCTCTTATATACCTGGGCCTCTCCTGGAACTGGTGACTGTGGTCCCACCTGGGCCTCACCTGGACGAGGTGACTGGTTCCCACAGGGACCTCCCCTGGGCCTGGTGACTCAGGTCCTCATATGTGCATCATGGGACCTGTTTTCTCAGTTCCACATCGGGGCCTCACCTGGACCTAGTGATTCTCGTTCCCCTCTGGGCCTCATCCTGACGTGGTGACTCTGGTCCGCACCTGACTCACACCAGAACCGGGTGACTCTGGTCCCCGTCTGGGAATCACCCAGAGCTGGGGACACTGATACTCAACTGGGCCTCAACAGGACCTGGTGAATCTACTCCTCACTTAGGCCTCGTCTGGACCTTGTGACTCTTTTCCCACCTGGCATCTATGGGACATTTTTACTCTGTTCCCCACCTGGGCCTCACTTGGACATGATAACTTTGCTCCATACTTTGGCCCTCAACTCGTCCCGATGACTCTGGTCCCCCCCATCTAGGCCTCAATCTGGACCTAGAGACTGTCATCCACACCTGGGTCTCACCTGGACCTTGTGACTCTCGTTTCCTCACATGAATCACACCTGGACCTGGTGACGGTGGTGTACTTGTTAGACTCACTTTTACCTGGAAACTCTGGCCCCACTAGGGCCTCACCTGGATCTGGTGACTCTGGCCTGCAGGTTGGACTCACCTGGACTTGATTAGTGGGATGCCACCTGGGCCTCACCCATACCTGGTGACTCACGTCCCCACGTGGGCCTCTTGGACCTGTTGAATCTGGCCCTTACCTGGTCTTCTCCCAGACCCTGGGAATCTTGTCACAAACCGGGGCCTCACCTAGACCTGGTGAATCTGGTCCCATCTGGCCTAACCCAGTCCTGGTACTATGTTCCCCCACCTGGACGTGTTTGCTCTGGACTCTTTCTTGCCCTCACCTTGAACTGCTGACTCTGATCCGATCTGTGCGTCACCCAGACCTGGTGACTCTCGTCCTCACCTGGGCATCATTGGTACCTGGTTACTCTGTTCCACAGCTGAGACTCACCTGGACATGATGTCTCTGGGACCTCTCTGGGCCTCACCCTGACCTGTTGATCTGGTCCCCATCTGGATGTCACCTGGACCAGGTGATACTGGAACCCCTCTAGGCCTCAACCAGTTCTGGTGACTCTTGTCCTCAACTGGGCCTCACCTGGACCTAGTGAATATGCTCCATCTGGGCCTCATTTGGAACCTGGTGACTCTGGTCCCTACGTGGGCACACATCGGGAAATGGTTCCACATAATGGTCTGCAGGTTGGCCTCCTCTTGACATGGTAACTTCTGGTCCCCTATCTGGGCATAATCGGGACACGGTTTCCTCTGCATGGCCTGCAGGTTGGCGTCACCTGGACTTCGTTACCTCTGGTCCCTACCTGGGCATCATCGGGAAACGGTTCCTCTGCATGGCCTGCAGGTTGGCCTCACCTAGACCTGGTGAGTGGGCTTGTCACCTGGGCCTCACCCATACCTGGTGACACAGGTCTCACGTGGGCCTCACTTGGACCTGGTGAATCTGGTCCTTACCTGGTCCTCACCCGGAACTGGTAACCCTTGTCACCACCTGGGAATCACCTGGACCTGGTGAATCTGATCCCCATCTGGCCTACCTTTCCTGGTGACTTTGATCCCCACCTGGACCTGATTGCTGTGGACTCCTTCTTGGCCTCAACTGGAACTTGTGACTCTGCTTAACTGGCCTCACCCAGATCTGGTGACTCTGGCCCTCACATGTGGACCATTATGACCTGGATACTCTGTTCCACACCTGAACCTCACCTGGACATGATGATTCTGGATGCCCTCTGGGCCTCACCCTGACATTGTGACTCTGGTCCCCATCTGGATGTCCCCTAGACCAGGTGAATCTGGTACCCCTCTAGGCGTCAACTAGACCTGGTGACTCTGGTCCTCATCTGGGCCTCACCTGGACCTAGTGAATATTCTCCCCACCTGCGCCTCACTGGACCTGGTGACTCTGATTCTACCTGGGCATCATTGGGACATGGTTACTGTATTACCCACTGGGACTGACCTGATCCTGGTAACTCTGGTCCTGACTTTGGCCTCTTCTGTACCAGGTGACTCTGGCTCCACCTGGGCCTCACCTGTACCTGGTGACTCTGATCCTAGCATGGGCTCACCTGACCTGGTGACTGTGGTTCCCATCGAGACCTCACCTGGACCTCATGTCTCCGGTTACACCTGGGCCTCACCAGGACCTGGTGTCTCTGGTACCCACCTGGGTAGCATCAGGATATGGTTACACTGTTCACTAACACTCATCCAGCCGGACCTAATAACTCTGGTCTTCACCTGGGGCACACGGACATGGTGACACTGGTTCCCACCTGGGTCTCACCTGGACATGGTGAGTCGGATCCCCACCTGGTCCTCATGTAACTGATTCGTTCCCACATGGACATCATGTGGACCTGGTGGCTGCAGTGTTCTAGCTTCTCATGTACCTCGTCTCTGGTCCCCACCGGGGCCTTCGGGACGGTGAGGTGGTTGCCACCTGCACCTCACAGGACCTGGTGATTCTGGTCTGCACCTGAGACTACCCTGGATCTGGTGACTGTGGTCTCCACCTGGGCTTCACCTGGATTTGGGGACTCCGGTCCCCATATTGGGCCTCACCTGGCCCTGTTGACCATGGTCCTCAACTGTGCAAATTGGGACCCGGTGACTGTGTTCCACAACTGGACCTCACCTGGACCAGGTGACTCTGGTCCCCTCTGGGTGTCACCGTGCCCTAGTGACTGTGAACCCACTTTGGCCTGCTTGGACCTGCTGACCCTGGTTGCCACCTGCGCCTGACCTCGAACTGTTGACTCTGGTTCTTCAAGGGCCTCCCTGACCTGGTGATCCTGGTGGACCTGGCCCACACTGGACGTGGTGACTCTTCTCACCAGGGGACTCAGGATGATTACTTGTTCCACACCTGGGCCTCACGTAGACCTGTTGACGATGGTCCCCAAGCCGGCCTCACTGGACCTTTTGGCCTCTGATCCCAGGGGGCTCACGTGTATCTGGTAACTTTGATCCTCACCTGGGCCTCATTGGACTAGTGACTCTGGTCCCCACCTGGGCTTCACGGATCTGGTGACTCTGGTCCCCACCTGGACTTGGACTGGTGACTCCCACTGGACTCACCTGGATCTGGTGACTATGCTCCATCTGGGCCTCATTGGACCTGGTGATTCTGGTCCCTACCTGGGCATTATTGAGACATGTTCCACTGCATGGCCTGCAGTTTGGCCTCACCTGGACCTGGTAACTCTAGTCCCTACCTGGGCATCATCGGGAGATGGTTCCTCTCCATTGGCCTGCAGGTTGGCCTCACCTGGACCTGGTGAGTGGGGTTGTCACCTGGGTCTCACACATGCCTGGTGACACAGGTCCCCACGTGGGCCTCACTTGGACTTGGTGAATCTGGTCCTTACCTGGTCCTCACCCGGAACTCGTAACTCTGTTAACCACCTGGGAATCACCTGGACCTGGAGAATCTGGTCCCCATCCGGGCCTCATCCAGTCCTGGTGACTTTGCTCCCCACCTGGACCTGATTGCTGTGGACTCCTTCTTGGCCTCACCTGGAATTGGTGACTCTGATCCTAACTGTGCCTCACCCAGATCTGGTGACTCTGTTCCTTCCTGTGGACCATTATGACCTGGATACTCTGTTCCACACCTGAGCCTCACCTGGACATGATGACTCTAGATCCCCTCTGGGCCTCAGCCTGACATGATGACTCTGGTCCCCATCTGGATGTCACCTAGACCAGGTGAATCTGGTACCCCTCTAGGCCTCAACTTGACCTGGTAAATCTGGTCCTCACTTGGACTCACCGGGACCTAGTGAGCATGCTCCCCACCTGCGACTCATCTGGACGTGTTGACTCTGGTTCTACCTGGGCATCATCGAGACATGGTGACTCTATTCCCCACTGGGACTGACCTGATCCTGGTAACTCTGGTCCTGACTTTGGCCTCTTCTGTACCAGGTGACTCTGGCCACCTGGGCCTCACCTGTAACTGGTGACTCTGATCCTAAGCATGGCCTCACCTGACCTGGAGACTGTGGTTCCCATCGGGACCTCACCTGGACCTCGTGTCTCTGGTCCCACCTGGGCCACACCAGGACCCGGTGTCTCTGGTACCCACCTGGGTAGCATCAGATATGGTTGCACTGTTCACTAGAGCGACCCAGCCAGACCTATTAACTCTGGTCTTCACCTGGGCCACACCTGGACATGGTGACACTGGTTCCAACCTTGGTCTCACCTGGACATGGTGAGTCGGATCCCCACCTGGTCCTCACCTGTAACTGGTGATTCTCATTCCAGCATGGACATCACGTGGACCTGGTCGCTGCAGTGTTTCTAGCTTCTCATGTACCTCATGACTCTGGTCCCCACCAGGGCCTCACCGGGACTTGGTGAGTTGGTTGCCACCTGCACCTCACCTGGACCTGGTGATTCTGGTCTGCCCTGAGACTACCCTGGATCTGGTGACTGTGGTCCCCACCTGGGCTTCACCTGGATCTGGTGACTCTGGTCCCCACCTGGGCTTCACCTGGATTTGGGGACTCTGGTCCCCAACTGGGTCTCACCTGACCCTGTTGACCATGGTCCTCAACTGGGCAAAATTGGGACCCGGTGACTGTGTTCCACAATTGGACCTCACCTGGACCAGATGACTCTGGCCCCCTCTCGGTCTCACCGTGCCCTAGTGACTGTGAACCCCACTTTGGCCTGTCTTGGCCCTTCTGACCATGGCTGCCACCTGCGCCTGACCTCGAAATGTTGACTCTGGTTCTTTCCAGGGCCTACTTGGACCTGGTGATCCTGGTCCCAACCTGGGCCTCTCCTGGACTTGATGAAACTTGTCACCACCGGGGACTCACCTGGACTTGGTTACTGTGTTCCAAACTGGGCCTCAAATAGACCTGTTCACCAAGGTCCCCAAGCCGGCCTCACAAGACCTGTTGCCTCTGATCCCCACCGGGGACTCACATGTATTTGTAACTCTGGTCCTCAGTGCCTCAGATGGATCTGGTGACTCTGGCCCCGACCTGGAAGTCACCTGGATCTGGTGACTCTGGTCCCCACTTGGACCTCTCCTGGACCTGGTGACTCTCTTTCCAACATGGACCTCACCTGGATCTGGTGAATCTGGTCCTCAGTTTGTCCTCACCTGGACCTGGTGTCTCTCGTCCCCACTTTGACTTAACTCAGAACTGCTGAATCTTGCCCCACCTAGGCCACACTCAAACCTGGTGACTCTTGTCCCCAGCTATGCCTCAATTCGATCTGATGAATCTGGTCCTCACGTGGGCCTCACATGGACCTGGGACTCAGCTGGACAGAGTGGCTCTGGTTCCCACAAGGGGTTCACCTGATACTGGTGACTGTGGTCTTATCCTATGCCTCACCAGGACCTAGTCATTCTGTTCCCCATCTGGGCCTGCATGGCCCTAGTGACACTGATCCTCACCCAGGCATCATTGGGACCTGGATACTCTATTCCACACCTGAGCCTCACTTTGACCAGGGACCTCTGGTCCCATTCTGGGCCTCAAACTAAACTGGTTACCCTGGTTCCCCCTCTGGTACTCACCCTTACATGGTGACTCTGGTCACCCCTTGGTTTTCACTTGGGCTGGTGAATCTGGTCCTTAGCTGGTCCGCACCTGGATGTTGTGACTGGTCGCCACCTGGGCCTCACCTGGACTTGGTGAATCCTGTTGCCACCTTGGCCTCACCTGGACCTTGTGACTGTGGTCCTACCTGGACCTTACCTGGATCTGGTGGCTCTAGTTCCCATATGGGGTTCTCCTCGACCTGGTTCCTTGGTCTCCATCTGGCCTCCTTGGAAAACAATGACTCTGATCCACATTTGGGCCTCTCCTGGATCTGTTGACTTGGTCCTTCCCTGGGCATCATTGGGACCTGGATACTCTCTTATATACCTGGGCCTTACCTGGACCTTGTGACTGTGGTCCCACGTGGGCCTCACCTGGACGAGGTGACTGGTTCCCACAGGGCCCTCACCTGGACCTGGTGACTCAGGTCCTCATATGGGCATCATGGGACCTGGTTTCTCAGTTCCACATCGGGGCCTCACCTGGACCTAGTGATTTCGTCCCCCTCTGGGCCTCTCCGTGACGTGGTGACTCTGGTCCCCACCTGGATATCACCAGAAGCGGGTGACTCTGGTCCCTCTCTGGGTCTCACCCGGAGCTGGGGACACCGTCCTAAACAGGGCCTCAACAGGACCTATTGAATCTACTCCTCACTTTGGCCTCGTCTGACCTTATGACACTTTTCCCACCTGCATCAATGGGACATGGATATTCTGTTCCCCACCTGGGCCTCACCTGGACATGGTAACTTTTCTCCACACTTTGGCCTCAACTGGTGCTGATGACTCTGGTCCCCCGACCTAGGCCTCAATCTGGACCTGGTGACTGTGGTCCCCACCTGGGTCTCACCTGGACCTGGTGACTCTCGTTCCCACATGAACAACACCTGGACCTGGTGTTGTGGTGTTCTTGTAGACTCACATTTACCTGGTGACTCCGGTCCCCACTAGGGCCTCACCTGGATCTAGTGACTCTGGCCTAAGGTTGGCCTCACCTGGTCCCGGTGAGTGGGTTGCCTCTAGGGCCTCACCCATACCTGGTGACTCAGGTCCCCATGTGAGCCTCTTGGACCTGGTGAATCTGGTCCTTACCTGGTCTCTCCCAGACCCGGGACTCTGGTCACCACCTGGGCCTCACCTTGTGGTGAATTTGGTCCCATCTGGGCCTCACCCATTCTTGATGACTTTGTTCCACACCTGAGCCTCACCTGGTCATGATGACTCTGGAACTTCTCTGGGCCTCACCCTGACCTGGTGACTCTGGTCCCCATTAGGACGTAACCTGGACTGGGTGATTCTGGTTCCCATCTAGGCCTCAAGCAGATCTGGTGATTCTGGTCCTCAACTGGGCCTCACGTGGACTTAGTGAATATGCTCCATCTTGGCCTCATTTGGACCTGGTGACTCGGTTCCCTAACTAGGCATCATCGGGACATGGTTCTGCGCATCGCCTGCAGGTTGGTCTCACCTGCAACTGGTGAGTGGGATTGCCATCTGTGGCTCACCCATACCTGGTGACTCAGGTCCCCACGTGGGCCTCTTGGACCTGGTGAATCTGGTCCTTACCTCGTCTTCTCCCAACCTGGGGACTCTGGTCATCACCTGGGCCTCACCTGGAGAAGGGAAACTGGTCCCCATCTGGGCCTCACCCAGTCCTGGTTACTTTGTTCCCCACCTGGAACTGATTGCTGTGGACTCTTTCTTTGCCTCACCTGCAACTGGTGACTCTGATCCTATCTGCGCGTCACCCAGATCTGTTGATTCTGGTCCTCATGTGGACATCTTGGTACCTGGTGACTCAGTTTCCACACCTGAGCCTCACCTGGACATGATGACTCTGGAACCTCTCTGGGCCTCACCCTGTCCTGGTGACTTTGGTCCCCATCTGGATGTCACCTGGACCAGGTGATTTTGGTACCCCTCTGAGCCTCAACCAGATCTGGTGACTCTGGTCCTCAACTGGGCCTCACCTGGACCTAGTTATATGCTCCATCTGGGCCTCATTTGGACCTGGTGACTCTGGTCCCTCCCTCGGCATCATCGGTACATGGTTCCACTGCATGGCCTGCAGGTTGACATCACCTGACCTGGTAACTCTGGTTCCTACATGGGCATCATCGGGACACGGTTCCTCTGCATGGCGCGAAAGATGGCCTCTCCTGGACCTGGTGAGTGTGGTTGCCACCTGTGCCTCACCCGTGCCTGGGGACACAGGCCCCTCGTCGGCCTCTTGGACCTGGTGAATCTGGTCCTTACCTGGTCGTCTCCCATACCCGGGGTCTCTGGTCACCCCCTGGGCCTCACCTGGACCTGGTGAATCTGGTCCCCATCTGGGCATCACCCAGTCCTGGTGACTTTGTTCCCCACCTGGATGATTGCTGTGGACAATTCTTGGCCTCACCTTGAACTGGTGACTCTGATCGTATCTGCGCATTACCCAGACCTGGTGACTCTGGTCCTCACCTGGGCATCATTGGTACCTGGTGACTCTGTTCCACACCTGAGCCTCACCTGGACCCGATGACTCTGGAACCACTCTGAGCCTCCCCCTGACCTGGTGACTCTGTCCCCATCTGGATATCACCTGGACCAGGTGATTCTGGTACCCTTCTAAGACTCAAGTAGATATGGTGAAAACTGGTCCTCAAGGGCCTCACCTGGACCTAGTGAATATGCTCCATCTGGGCCTTATATGGACCTGGTGACTCTGGTCCCTACCTGGGCATCATCGGGATATGGTTCCACTGCATCGCCTGCAGATTGGTCTCAACTGGACCTGGCAAATCTGGTCCCTACCTGAGCATCACCGGGACATGGTTCCTCTGCATGGCCTGCAGGTTGGCCTCACCTGGACCTGGTGAGTGGGGTTGCCACCTGGGCCTCCCCCATACCTTGTGACACAGGGCCCCACGTGGGCCTCCCTTTGACCTGGTGAATCTGGTCCTTACCTGGTCCTCACTCGGAACTAGTAAGTCTGGTCACAACATGGGAATCATCTGGACCTGGTGAATCTGGTCCCATTGGGCCTCACCCAGTCCTGATGACTTTGTTCCCACCTGAACCTGATTGCTGTGGACTCCTTTTGGGCCTCACCTGGAACGGGTGACTCTGATCCTAACTGGGCCTCACCCAGATCTGGTGACTCTGGTCCTCACCTGTGGACCATTATGACCTGGATACTCTGTACCTCACCTGAGACTCACCTGGAAATGATGATGTGGATCCCCTCTGGGCCTCAGCCTGACATGGTGACTCTGGTCCCCATTTGGATATCACCAGAATCGGGTGACTCTGTTCCCCCTCTGGGACTCACCCGGTGCTGGGACACTGGTCCTCACCTGGGCACAACTGGACCTGGTGAATCTACTCCTCACTTAGGTCTCTCGGACTTTGTGACTCTTTTCCCACCTGGCATCAATGGGACATGGTTACTCTGTTCCCACTGGGCCTCACCTGGACATGATAACTTTGCTCCACACTTTGGCCTCAACTGGTCCTGATGACTCTGATCCCCCCACCTAGGCCTCAAACTGAACCTGGTGACTGTGGTCCCCACCTGGGTCACACCTGGACCTGGTGGTCTCGTTCTTACATGAACCACGCCTGGACCTGGTGACTCTGGCGTTCTTGTAGACTCACTTTTACCTGGTGAATCTGGTCCCCACTAGGGACTCACATGGATCTGGTGACTCTGGCCTGCAGGTTGGTCTCACCAGGACCTGGTGAGTGGGTTGCCACCTGGGCCTCACCCATACCTGGTGACTCAAGTCCCTACGTGGCCTCTTGGACCTGGTGAATCTTGTCCTTTCCCGGTCCTCTCCTAGACCCGGGGACTCTTGTCACCACCTGGGCCTCACCTGGACCTGGTGAATCTGGTCCCCATCTGGGCCTCACCCAGTCCTGGTGACTTTGTTCCCCACCTGGACCTGATTGCTGTGCCCTTTCTTGGCCTCACCGGACTGGTGAGTCTGATCCTATCTGTGCGTCACCCAGACCGGGTGACTCTTGTCCTACCTGGGCATCATTGTTACCTGGTGACTCTGTACCACACCTGAGCCTCACCTGGAAATGTTGACTCTGGAACCGCTCTGGGCCTCACTCTGACCTAGTGACTCTGGTCCCCATCTGGATGTCCCATGGACAAGGTGATTCTGGTACCCCCTAGGACTCAAACAGATCTGGTGACTCTGGTCTTCAAAGGGGACTCACCTGTACATAGTGAATATGCTCCATCTGGGCCTCATTTGGACCTGGTGACTCTGGTCCGTACCTGGGCATCATCGGGATATGGTTCCACTGCATGCCCTGCAGGTTGGCCTCACCTGGACCTGGTAAGTCTGGTCTCTACCTGGGCATCATCTTGATATGTTTCCACTGCATGGCATGCAGGTTGGCCTCACCTGGACCTGGTAAAATATTCTCCCTACCTGGGCATCATCGGGATATGGTTCCACTGCATGGCCTGCAGGTTGGCCTCACCTGGACCTGGTGAGTGTTATTGCCACCTGGGCCTCACCCATACCTGGTGACTCAGGTCCACGTGGGCCTCTTGGACCTAGTGAATCTGGTCCTTACCTGGTCCTTTCCCAGAACGGGTACTCTGGTCACCACCTGTGCCTTACCTGGACCTGGTGAATCTGTTACCCCTCTAGGCCTCAACAAGATCTGGTGACTCTGATCCTATCTGCGCGTCACTCAGACCTGGTGACTCTGGTCCTCACCTGAGCATCATTGGAACCTGGTGACTCTGTTCCACACCTGAGCCTCACCTGGACATGATGACTCTGGAACCTCTCTGGGACAACCCTGACCTGGTGACTGTGGTCCCCATCTGGATGTCACCTGGACCAGGTGATTCTGGTACCCTTCTAGGCCTCAACCAGATCTGGTGACTCTGGTCATCAACTGGGCCTCACTTGGACCTAGTGAATATGCACCATCTGGGCCTCTTTTGGACCTGGTGACTCTGGTCCCTACCTGGGCATCATTGAGACATGGTTCCACTGCATGGCCTGCACGTTGGCCTCACTTGGACCTGGTAAGTCTGGTCTCTACATGGTCATCATCGGGACATGGTTCCTCTGCAGGCCTGCAGGTTGGCCTCACCTGGACCTGGTCAGTGGGGTTGCCACCTGGGCCTCACCTATGCCTGGTGACACAGGTCCCCACGTGGGCCTCACTTGGACCTGGTGAATCTTGTCCTTACCTGGTCCTCACCCGGAACTGGTAAGTCTGGTCACCCCTGATATCACCTGGATCTTGTGTATCTGGTCCCCATCTAGGCCTCACCCAGTCCTGTGACTTTGTTCCCCACCTGGACCTGATTTCTGTGGACTCCTTCTTGGCCACACCTGGAACTGGTGACTCTGGTACTCAGTTTGGCCTCACCTGGAACTGGCGTCTCTCGTCCCCACTTTGACCTAACTCAGAACTGCTGAATCTAGCCCAACTTAGGCAGCACCCAGACCTGGTGACTTTTGTCCCCAGCTATGCCTCAATTCGACCTAATGTATCTGGTCCTCACGGGAGCCTCACCTGGACCTGGGACTCAGCTGTAGGGTGGCTCTGGTTCCCGCAAGGGGCTCAGCTGATACTGCTGACTGTGGTCTTATTGTATGCCTCACCAGGACCTAGTGATTCTGTTCCCCATCTGGGCCTGCATGGCCCCAGTGACTCTGGTCCTCACCCAGGCATCATTGGGTGATGGACCCAATGATCCTCACCCTGGATACGTATTACCCACCTGGGCCTCACTTTGACCAGGGACCTCTGGTCCAATTCTGAGCCTCAAACTAAACAGGTTACTCTGGTTCCCCCTCTGGGGCTCACCCTTACCTGGTGACTCTGGTCTCCCTTTGGGCTTCATTCGGCCTGGTGAATCTGGTCCTTAGCTGGTCCGCTCCTGGATGTGGTGACTGGTCGCCACCTAGTCCTCACCTGGACTTGTTGAATCCTGTTGCCACCTGCGCCTCACCTGGACCTTGTGACTGTGGTCCCACCTGGACCTCACCTGGATCTCGTGGCTCTGGTTCCCATATGGGGCTCTCCTGGACCTGGTTCTTGTGGTCTCCATCTGACCTCACCTGGAACACAATGACGCTGATCCGTATTTGCGCCTCTCCTGGACCTGTTGACTCTGGTCCTTACCTGGGCATCATTGGGACCTCGATACTCTCTTATATACCTGGGCCTCACCTGGACATTGTGACTGTGGTCCCACCTGGGCCTCACCTGGACGAGGTGACTGGTTCCCACAGAGACCTCACATGGACCTGGTGACTCAGGTCCTCTATGGGCATCATGGTACCTGGTTTCTCAGTTCCACATCGGGCCTCACCTGGAGCTAGTGATTCTCGTCCCCCTCTGGGCCTCATTCTGACGTGGTGACTCTGGTCCCCACCTGGATATCATCAGAAACGGGTGACTCTGGTTCCCCTCTGAGTCTCTCCGGAGCTGTGGACACTGGTCCTCAACTGGGCCTCAACAGGACCTGATGAATCTCTTCACATAGGCCTCGTCTGGAACCTGTGACTCTTTTCCACCTGGCATCAATGGGACATGGTTACTCTGTTCCCCACCTGGGCCTCACCTGGACATGATAATTTTGCTCACACTTTGGCCTCACATGGTCCTGATGACTCTGGTCCCCCCTCCTAGGCCTCAATCAGGACCTGGTGACTGTGGTCCCCACCTGGGTCTCACCTGGACTGGTGACTCTCGTTCCCAAATGATTCACACCTGGACCTGGTGACTGTGGTTTTCTTGTAGACACATTTATGGTGAGTCCGGTACCCACAAGGGCCTCACTGCATCTGGTGACTCTGGCCTGCAGGTTGGCCTCCCTGGACCTGGTGAGTGGGGTTGCC
>NW_023331846.1:0-32808 GCF_011100685.1 Canis lupus familiaris | reverse complement strand
TATTTGTCATTTCTAATGGCTGAGTAATTTCCATTGTATACATAAACCACATCTTTTTATCCATTCATCTTTCGTTGGACGCCGAGGCTCCTTCCACAGTTTGGCTATCGTGGCCATTGCTGCTATAAACATCGGGGTGCAGGTGTCCCGGCGTTTCATTGCATTTGTATCTTTGGGGTAAATCCCCAACAGTGCAATTGCTGGGTCGTAGGGCAGGTATATTTTTAACTGTTTGAGGAACCTCCACACAGTTTTCCAGAGTGGCTGCACCAGTTCACATTCCCACCAACAGTGTAAGAGGGTTCCCTTTTCTCCGCATCCTCTCCAACATTTGTTGTTTCCTGCCTTGTTAATTTTCCCCATTCTCACTGGTGTGAGGTGGTGTATCATTGTGGTTTTGATTGTATTTCCCTGATGGCAAGTGATGCAGAGCATTTTCTCATATGCATGTTGGCCATGTCTATGTCTTCCTCTGTGAGATTTCTGTTCATGTCTTTTGCCCATTTCATGATTGGATTGTTTGTTTCTTTGGTGTTGAGTTTAATAGTTATTAAGGAATGTAGAAATGAAATAAAAATGATTTAATTTGGTCAAAAGATGAGATGACTATTAACTCACTGTCGTGAAATGACGAATAGTTACAGAATAGACTATGACCCCTGCTCCCAACATTTGTAAGAGAATGCCTCTATCTTAGAACAGAGGATATCTCCCTAGAATTCTGCAAAACTCCCCAGTTCACTGGGGCTTACCTTTTGGCATAAAGATTAAGGTAGTGGAAAGCAAGAAGGACATCATGTTAATACAACTATAATAAATGACTATTTTTAGAAATAAAACTGCAGTTCTCCTCCTCTTCTTCTTAAGTCAGTTTACAGTAGATTATCGCTTTCTAATTTCTGCTGAGATAATCCAGTTGGGTCAGTGATTGAGAGTAAAGAAACACAGTAAGACCTTAGAAGAATCTATTGAAGTATAAAGCTTTGTTGTAACACGTTTTAAATATTTCCAAGCTAGCAACTGGCTTTATTAATATAATGCCTTGAGATTTATCCTCTCACTCCCAATATAAATCCCATGAGAAAGCTGGGCTGATGGCTCTGGGGACAGAAATGAGGCTGAGGTAGGAAAGATGAAAAGGTTACTTCACGGTCAAGTGGTTACAAACATGGGCTTATGAGTTAGGCTGTCTGGGTTCAAACCCTGTCTCCTGCATTTGACATTTTATTTAAACTTTCTGTGAGTTTCCTTATTTGTAAAATGGAGCTAATAGAGACCATCTAGTGTAGTTGCTTGAGGATTAAATTTTTATATTTATATTTATAAAATATTTAGAACAGAGCTTGGCATATGATAAGTGTTCAAAACGTTATAGGAGAGTAGAAACCACACTCTGGGCTCTAGGATCATTCCTTGGTTCAACTAATCCTGGTGCTTTATTGAACTAAGGTTATTGGATGGCTTTTTCCAGGTCAATGTATTTGGAAGTTTCCACACAGGATCTTAGGTGTCTGTATATACACAGATACCTATATTAGAAAGAAAAAAATCTGTAAAAACAAGCAGATACCTGTCTATCATTCCCCTTGGGCATATATTTTTGACATGACAATGCCTTTTGAATTACTATCTAGAAAAATGATTTTATCTGTTAATTGACTATGTTCCATAAAAATCTTCAAGCACATAGATACAGGCACTTGGCTGTAATGTTGAAATAGAAAAATGTTGAAATAAAAAAATATGGAAAGATATTGGTATCCATCATATTTATATTCATTGTGTCCTAAGCTTTGAATCTACATTATCCTTCAAGTGGGCTTCCTAAAAGATTATTTTTATTTCATAAATCCCACTGAAGAGTTTTAGCTCTAATTTTTCCATGAATCAGTGGAGTCATAGGGATTTTTGCACATGAGGTGTCTTTCATCTCAGTTTAGTTCAGTGTTTTCCACATGTGTTTGAATACTCAAGGAGTTCCAGAGTGGAGGATCCAAGTTCCCCAGGCATTCCTTATAGGACTTGTAACTGTTTAAATCTCAAGCCCACCTGCGAGTCAAAGTTGTGAATTAACCAAATTAATCAATTAATTAATCAACCAAAATAAATCAATGGTGGTTTTTATCTTTGAGGTCAAAGAAGATTAGGCAGAAATTATCAAAACCCATTTCACCCCTTCTTACCCCTCAGAGAAATGGGAAGTATCCATGACTTACATATAAGACCTCCAAACCACTGATCTTGGATTGATTGATGGACAGATGGATGGATGGATGGATGGATGGATGATTTTTCAGTTGGGCTCAGTCTGTAGGCTAACAATTTTTTTGTTTTAGCCAGAATCTATGGGAAAATGGTATGGACAAAATTTTAAGAAAGCAAATTGAAAATAACCTATGCTTTAAGGGCTAGAAAATATTTTTTAAATTAAGGTTGAAAGTAACTTTTAAATCTTTCTGATCCAAGCTTGTTTTTTTTTGTTTTGATTTCATCTCTCTCCCTCACACTCTTTAAAAGATTTATTTGTTTGTTTGTTTATTTATTTATTTATTTATTTATTTATTTATTTATTATTTATTTTAGAGAGAGAGCAAGCATGAGTGGGGGGAGTGGCAGAGGGAGAGAGGAAGCCGACTCCTCATTGAGTGGTGAGCCCTACACAGGTGCATGATCTCAAGAGCCTGAGATCGTGGCCCAAGCCAAAACCAAGAGTTGGATGCTTAACTGACTGAGCCACCCAGGTGCCCTTGGTTTGTCTCTCTTAAGAAAAAAATTGTATAACTATTTTTATAAGTCATGTATCATGTACCTTTGTTCAGCCCCTCAAACACTTTTTGAAGTATGCAAGTCATAAATGAATAATTAACTGCAATAATAGCCATAAAATTATGTGTAATAGGTAACAAATCCAGCAATAGCAAATGAATTAATGGTTTTCCTACAAAGCTCTAAAATATACAGTGGTTACTCAACACTCACCATTCAAAAATATGGCTATTTGCTGCCATTAGAGTGTTTTCAGTTTTCCAAGCCAGAGTTTGCTCAACACACACATTGCAAAGGCCCATCTAACCATTTGCTGTGTGTGCACAGAGGGTAATAGAGATGTGGGAGACCTGATTTGCCCCGGAGCAGTGAGAACTGGTCTCTAATGAACACAGCTGTTCCCATAACATTTTGAAATGAACTAACAGAGGTCATGTTTGGGATCTTTCTAGGTATAAGAAAAACTTTAAGATAAAAAGAAAATACCACTGAACACCATGTGGATTGCCAACTGCATGGATACAGTGGGAGATGCCAACATCAGTTCTGGGAGGTCCTTTGTGTTGGGCTGGCCCACGGTAAACTTTGTGGCCACCTTCAGGTAAGACCGATGCCTTGGTGTCCTGTATCTACATGGCTTGAAAAGGATAACATTGAAATCTATTGTCTACCAAGCTGGTGACTCACTTTTTGACCTCCCATGACACTTGTTTTGCCTTGTACTTGGCCTAAGAAGGTGCTTATATCCACATGGAAACAAGTAGATAATGTATAGTGGGAACTACTGGAGTAATTTCCTTCAGTTTTGATCAATGGTTTTTCAAATGGGCTCTAGTAGCCACTTGAGGAGTTAGGAGTTCTAGTTCTGTGGAAGGAGAATCAACAGAGTGAGGTTCAAGGTCTCCTCTCCAAGATCCTGCCCTCTGATTCCCAGGGAGTATCTGCATTTTTAAATCACCGGAATAGATTTCTTGAGCAAGTACTATTAAAGGGTCCAATTAAATTTGAAAAATTGCTTTTACACTCCCAAGTTAATTCCCTTAACATCAGTATGTAATTATACAAAAAATTGATCATGCCGTTGGATACTAGGTTGCCTGAATTGCTGTGTACAGATTATCTTAGTTGGTGACGATCTAAAACAAAATATGATTCCATTGAGTAGAGTTTAGTTGTGTAAGACACATTTTTAGGCTGACAAGAGGATGGGGAATGTGGATCTCGACCCTGGATATCCTGAGCAGACACCTCTGAGTTTACAGGGATCATGCCACACTTGCATCTCTGTTTGAAACATCCACACCCCAAGCCTCATTCCTGTTTTATGCGGTTGTACTTAACACACTGCTTTCTTCTCCTCACCCCACTCCACCAAAATCTCACAGGTCATCATAAATGTAAGACAACAAAAATCTTTACAAGTTGTTAATTTATTAATCCTATAATGCAGCTGTTGAATTAATGAAAAATTTTCAAATCTTATTAGGAAGAAACATGTATTTATATCCTCTCTGCAGGTCTTCTTTTGCATAAAGATCATCAGTTCCCATTGCTTAATATCTTCTCCAGGTTGCAAGTGGAAGGAAAGAGTTTCAAATGGGAATTTAAAAAAAAAGGGAATATATAAAGTGTTTGGTAGGGGAGTGTCCAAAAAAAAAAAATTTCCCCCTAATAGGAGGAAAATGTGGAAGCCATTTAACTATTAGTTAAAAAGGCTGTATAAATAGATAGAAGGCACATATAACAACATCTGGCACCTAAATTTTGTTATTGTATTATTATTACTGTTCTGCGGATTGGCATGAGTAACTAGAAGCTGTGTCTATGCACCTAGGCAGGTTGGGACACTAAATGGGCATTCTACTTTCTTGATGCGACAGGTCCTGAAATGGTGATGGAGAGGGTGGGGAGTAGTGTTGCTGGTAGAATTATAGAATGTGACAGCCACTGTAGACAGTTTGATGGCTCCTCAATAAGTGAAACACAATTACATATGACCTCCAGACACATAAAGAGAAAGGAAAATATATGTCCATGCAAAAATTAATACACAAACTTTGGGGGATCCCTGGGTGGCGCAGCGGTTTGGCGCCTGCCTTTGGCCCAGGGCGCGATCCTGGAGACCGGGATCGAATCCCACGTCGGGCTCCCGGTGCATGGAGCCTGCTTCTCCCTCTGCCTATGTCTCTGCCTCTCTCTCTCTGTGTGACTATCATAAATAAATAAAAATTAAAAAAAAATACACAAACGTTTGTAGCAGTATTGTTGACAATAGTAAAAGAAAGAAAGAAGGAAAGAAAGAAAGAAAGAAGAAAGAAAAAGAAAGAAAGAAGAAAGAAAGAAAAAAAGAAAGAAAGAAAGAATAAAGAAAAAGAAACCAAGTGTATATCAACAAATATAAAATGTGGAACAGGAGCTAGGGACAGGAGGGAAGGGAGAGTGACTGCTTAATAGACACATGTTTGCTTTGGGGTGATAAACATGTTCAGTCACGATGGTTGCACAGAACGATGAATATACTAAAGGTCACTAATGGTCAATTTTCTTTTATGTGTAATTTACCACAACCAAAAAAAATGCTGGTAAGTGATAAGCCCACATGTGAATGAGCCTTAAGACATTTGCAACTTTGGATATTAAATGCTGTGAAAATTTTAGCAGAGAACATACTGATCTTTAGTAATTTTGCATCAGGGGATTGATCTTTCTCAGAAGATCACAGTGATGAAGAATACGGTTTTTAGGAACTAATTTAACATATTACAATCTGCCATATGTATAAAGAAATAAAAATATTACAGGTGTTTTTTTCTGAAAAAGATATTCTTGTTTCTGAGCCAAGACAGTTCCATCAAATTGCTAAATTTCTTAAATGTGATTTAATTTGAATGGTAATATTCTTTATATCCGAATAGCCCTTGCAGCTGCAGGAACACTCTGAGCTATAATTAACCTTTTTCCAGTTCTGGAAACTAAATATCAAAGTGGTTAACAACATGCCCGTGATCACATAGCTTGCATCACATAGTCACAATTAAGTTTTCAGATTTGAAATCAACTCTTCTTCCTCTTTAGGATCTACTTCCCATTGCTTTAATAGAGTCCACCAAAAGCCCAACTCTAAGGGGAGTACAATTTACACATCCCCATCCCTTAACAACGGGCTCCTGATATTTTTAATCTGGAATGGTGATCTTAATATGTTAGTAGGAGTATTGTACGTTCCTCAATTTTTTTCTTCTCATTTTTTAAATTGCAGTTCTTCAGAACAAAAGGAAAAATGGCGTTCTTACCTTCAAAGGTATTTTGTCAATGTATTATTATAAGTCTTTAACCCATGATGGAAAAATGTAGATCTCTTCAAAGCAGTGCCCCCAAACTATGTTCCCTTCCCTTAGTAGAAATTGTTACACTATCCTCCAATGATTTTATTTAATTGTACCCTGGCCATTACTACAAATAACCTGCTCTCCTTTACATGCATATATTGCTTATTTTTTATGAAATTCTGGTTATCACTCTCATCTTCCCCAGCTCTCCAACCTCATGATTATAGCTAACATTATTCTCAAAACATATATTAAATTTCCATAAGTGCAGTTTACCCTACCGAGTAATGCTGAAAGCAACTTCTAATTCCTACATTTGAAGGTGCTAGTATGCCCTCTGGTCTAGCTAGGCAGGAAAGCTTTGGTGACTGGATCTGCTGGTCAAATCTCACATGACGAGAGTGATCCATTGTTTTCCGAGTCACAGCTTATTTTCCTGAAATATTTTTGCATGTTTCCTTCTGACCCAAAATTTGGTTTTGCTGAGCTTATTTATATGCATTTAAAAATAACAAAGTACGTTAAAAACATGATCAACATAAATTGATTGGAAAGTAAGGTAATTTATCCTACCCTATTTTGGGTTACTATCAAATTCGATTAGGTACATCATGCTAGCCAAAGAGAAGGAGCAGCCAAAAAGCATTCTCCTCAAAATCTTCACTGAGAACATCAAGAACTGTGCCTGTGTGAGTATTTTTAAGACCAACAATTAAATTCTGAGTTCCTAATTCTGACTGAATGAAAAAGATGGAGATAGAGGTGGAGACACAGAGAGGGAGGAAGCAGTGAGTTGGGGAGAGAGGAAAGAGAGAGCAAAAGGTAGGAAGAGAGAGAGAATATTTAGAAAAGTACCATGAGGAAAAATGTATTTTCCCCCTCTCCATGTACTGCTTTATAGACCTAAAAACTGCGTCCTAGGTAATATGAAGCAAGAGGAATACATACTACAGTGCTTAAGCAAGGAAAGAGTATGGATGTTAAGTGTCTATAACATTTCTCTGGATCCTTCTAATTGCTTATAGTGGCTTGTAATACAGTGATTTAGAATCAACCATTTTTTCCCCAGTGGCCACCACTTACATACAGAATGGTCTGGATTGTCTCCACAGTCCTTTTTCCCCTCCAGATATTTTATTTGGTATAACTATAAACTCAGAGAAAAGTTGTAAGTATAAAAGTAATACAAAAAGACCCCGTATACTCTTTCTCTAGATTCACCTATTGGTAACACTTTATTCCATTTGCTTTATCACTTATTTTCTTCTCTCTGTCTATTACATGTATGTGTATACTTACGTTTGAGGGTCATACATATACTATGGCCCTTTTTCCTTAAACCTAAGCATTTCTTAAGAATAAAGATATTCTACAGTTATCACCTTTAGTGAATTTAACCTTGGCATAATACTTTACTCTGCCATTCCCATTCTCATTTTGTCAGTTGACCTCAATAATGTCTCCTTTCTAGTACAGGATCCACTTAAGGATCAGGTGTTTCATTGAGTAGTTATGTCAAATGCAGAGGAGTTTTAAAAAGTCTTTTGTTCCAAGGAATATCAGGATTGAATTGAACTAAGAGGGATGACACTTTTAAGGGATCAGCATATTTCTATTTCAATTTCTTTATACCGTGGGGAGAAAAAAATCAAACCAATTGGCCCAGTTTTGTGTGTAAAATTTGATTTCTGAAATTGTAGTACAGTAGCCAAGACATTTACAGTGATGAACAAGATACTTTGGGTATCTTTAAATGGCATTTTTTTGTGGTTGTTGTTATAGTTTGAAGTAGCTCTAGATCACACAAAACATTATTTGAAGGTGGAAAAAAAAGATATTCCTGGATAAAGCAAAAGCCATGCAAATATTTTGATCTGTTGCTAAGTGCAGGCTAGATGCACTGCATGAAGGAGAGAGAATTCTCTAGCAGCAGAGCACATTCTCGTCTCTGCCTTTGATATCAATTGTGGCAGTGGTTTACATTCAAACTTTCCTTGGAAAATTACCTTGAATTTTTAAAAATCAACTTTATTGAGGTATAGTTTGGGTGAAATAAACATTTCTGATGTTCTTCACCCATTATTAAAGATCCAGGTTTCCCACTGCACTGTTTCACTTCATTGTAGAAAGATGATTCTTAGCATTCCTTGTGCAAAACTGGTGCAAACAGATTTACTTAATTTCTTTTATCTGAATATGGCTTTATTTTTGACACTGACTCTTGAAGGATATTTTGGGGATGTAGAATTTTGTTTGCAGATTTTTTCCTTTTAGTCCTTTAGAGATGTTCCAGTCTTTTGCTCTTGATGCTTTCTGATGAGTAGTCTGTGATTAAACATTAATCCTCAGTAGGTGATTTGTCATTTTTTCTCTAGCTGCTTTCAAGTTTTCTCTTTATTTTTGTTTTTTAACAGTGTGGCTAGGAAGTACCTAAGCATGGTTTTCTTTGAATCTGTCCTATTTGACATATTCTGAATTTCTTGAATTTATAAATTGATGCCTTCACCAAATTTGGGAAATTTTAATCATTATTACATCAAATATTTCCTTCCTCATTATTTCTCTTTCTCTCCTTGTGACAGTTCCATTATTTGCATATCAGACACTTTCACATTGTTCAGAGATCTCTCAGGCTCTGTTAATTTTTTCAATCTTTTCCCCCCTTTTCTTCTTCACACTGGATAATTTCTAGTATCTATTTTCAAATCACTGACTTCTTTTCATCATCTCCATTATGCAATGTAGCCTAGCCAATAAATTTTTAAAAAATATTTTTCAGATAAAAATTTCTATTTTTAAATATTTTTCCTCTCAAAAAAAGAAAAATAATACTTCATTTCTATACTAAGATGCCTCTATTTTTGTTTATTGTGAGCACATTTTCATTTGTATCATTGAGCATTATTGTAATAGCTGTTTTTGGCTAATAGTCTAAGCATCTAGATCATCTCAGGTGTGGCTTCAGCTCTTGAAAATTGATCTCATTTTCCTGGTTCTTCATATATTAAATAACAGTTTGACTCATGAACAAAAACTAACTTTTCTTTTTCTTTTGAATTATTTCAAAAAATAGTTTGTTTTTCTGAAGTTATTTGTTTAGAGAGAGTTCCTTCTAATGGAATTTGTCTGTTGGGAGATCCTACAACATGCAGGAAAATATACATACATCCCTTGAATTACTATTTCAATGACTATTTGAATGACTATTGAATTACTTTTGGACCATCTGTGATATCAAGTAATTGCATTCAATTCATAGGAAGAAAAATACAATGAAAGGACAAGGAATGAATTATGAAAGAGCATCTTTTAACTTTGCTTTTAATATTTTCAAGGCCTGTGAGTGTCCACTTGTGCTGTTTCTTCTTTATGCACTGTTTCCTGAAGGACACAGGCCCCATTGCCTAAAAATGTTACAAAAACTGTATGCATAGTAAATGTTCTGGTTACATATTCTCTTATTTTAAAATGACTTTTGTAATTGAGATAGTTTTATAGATCCATCTCAGATTCCTATTAACCCCTTTCAGAAAATTTTCTGTAAACTTTTCCTAGTTGTATGGAGCAGTTTCTCAATGTATGGTCTGATAGAGAGCTATTATAAGTATCTACTCACTGGCAGAGTTGTGAATAGAACATAAACTTCTAACATTTCCAGTCTCATTTCCTAGATTCATTGGTTTTATTTGTCTTAACAGATTGCAACAATGGAAGTCTTAGTTAATCATGATGCCTGACAAAGAAAATACAGACTAAATAGTAGTTTTTAAAAAAAGTGTCATAGCCAGTTCTTATCTGATTTTACTGAAACCGACTATGTAATTACAAAGGAACTAAGCCATACTATACAAACACAACTCAGTAAGAGAGGAAAGTATCTAGTGCCTTCCTTTAATACTATCCCCCTCCCACCATTTTGGAAATAGCCTTATGGAGCTGAGGGTCACCCAAGTGCCCTCTTGGAATTCTCAGTTTTTCTCTTCCTTGCTTCAGCTGCTGTATTTTGTATGCCACAAATTCTTGGAGGGAAATATATGTTTTACTGACATGTTTCCTACTAGCTTCATGTTACATAAAAAAAATGAAAATATAATTAAGGGTTCGTGTTCTACACGTGCTTTACTTTGTCATTACCTGAAAACAAGCTTTACCTTTGGAGTATGGATAATAATTTGACAATTATTTGGTCACATGCTTTAAATCTAAAAAAAATTTGTAGCAATTTTCTTATTTATTTTTTACAGTCCGTAACTATAACAGTGACAAATTCCGACACGGCAAATGACACTATCAACATGTTACTAACAATGCTGGGAATAACCGTAAGTTGCCTATAAACTATTTTTAGTTTACGAACCAACTTTGACTTTTGAGATTTGTGTCTGGTGTGTGTATGTGTATGTGTGTGTTGTGCACCTCCCATCATAAGACAGCTGATTATTGTAGATAACAGTCATATTTTGTCCTTCCAACTTTAGAAATTGAAGGCAGCAAAGCTATAGTATTAGCTTATACATGAGTGCTATCTTATATTCCCATTTTAAATTTTCTGAAAATTCAAAGTCATAGCCTAAAATTGGGCTATAATTTTAGAGTGCTAATAACAACATGCAGTTTATTGTATATATTTAAATACAGACAATAACAATGTTTCTAAATTTCTTTTTTTTGTTGTTTCTAAATTTCTAAATATTTCCTCCTCTATTGGACTCTTTTCTGTGTTTTCAATTCTGATACGTCCCCATCCCTATTGACCCTAGTTATCACACAAGGAAGAACTCAATCTGTTTAATGAATCCTAAATTACATGTTCTGTTGTACCTTTTGACATAAGGACTACATGGCTACAAGCTACCTCTGTTTGATGCAGATCCTGAGGATGAAGCAGCTCATACTCTTTAGGAACTGGTAAAGACAAAGACAAGTTCTGAATAAGACCATGGATCTGGGGCATTTGTACATAGCACTTTCATCTTGTTTGGGTTTTAACTGTCTGTTCTTTACCTTTTGATGGTGCTCGTGTGAGTTGCTGATATCTTTTTATGAAAGAGAAATATATTTGAGGATGAGGTTTTATAAGGGAAAAAAGAGGGACAGTGATAGATGGAGAGAACCAAAAGGAGCACTTGGAAAGCACAGCTTCTTATCCAAAATCCTCTGTAAATGTGACGTGACATAATCATAAGATTGTTTGTAAATTCTATCTGACCCAATGGTATAATAAAGCCCTTTAAAACTTCAGAGCAACTGGAATTTGGCAGAAGAGATCAATGATTTCTGTACAAACAACATTTAATAATACATCCAAAATAAAATTGAATTTATATGTACTGACTAAAGCACATCTCTACATACATTTCTAACCTGTATGATATATAACCCTAAGTAAGAATTAAATCCTGGAAAAGAGAGTGAGTGGTTTGAGGGATGAAGGTGGGGAGATTGATTAATGATTTAACTCATTTTATTTCACGTTTGTGATTTTCTTTGCTTAAAGTGATCAATGTCACTAGGCAAAGAATTTCTATTTTAATGAAGAACTGGGGTTATTTGGCTTTATGTATACCTGATTTAAAGGATTCCAGCATGGCATTTCCAAACCCTACCCTACCTTATTAGCTCTTACTTCTTATTTGCAACACAATCTTGAGCAGATTTAGCGTGTGTGTGTGGTGTGTGTGGTGTGTGTGTATCTGTGTCTGTGCCCATCCATACCTGTGACATTCCTTCATAAGGTGAAGGCCATGATTTTTAGTCAAGAGTCAAGGGCACATGGTAACTATTACCAATAATTCTATTTCAAACATTTTTTGTTTTAGTCTCCTGGAAGAAGACTTTTTAGTTCAGCAATCTTTATAATTTAGAATTGTTTGTTTCAAACAATTGGGATTTCCAGTATTACTGGGCAATAATTCTGCTGGGAGTAATCGTTTTCTGCATCTGACATGTCTAGAGTCCTCATCCTTTCTCTCCCTAAAGTGGGGTTTGCCTGCCCCAAAGCCTGTGGCTGACTTCCCTCCACGATCTCCTCAAGGTCTCTTGGGCATTTGTCTCCTTTTGTTCAGGGCTGCTGAGCTATTGATGCCTCTCAAGTTACTTTGCTCAGGATTAGTCATAGCAGAGTATATGGCTCTCTGGACAACATGCATCTCTGGGCAGGGGCATTTGGAGACAAAAGCCAACACTATCCAAGGAGTCTAGAGACAGCAGAAGAGAGGACTCTGAGATGAGACTTTTACTCCGTAGTAAAGGGACACAAATCTCATTTCTTATGCCATGGATCACCCACAAAGTGAGGGGCTGGTGTACTGTGGTTTCCCGGTCTTTATCAAAAATTACAAGAATCTGGGACAGTCTATTGGAAGTTGTGAGGGGAACTAGTTAACAAGTACTATAGCTACCTCCATGGACCAAATGCCATTTATCCTGGCCCCAATTCTTCTTTTTGGAAATACAGATATGCTAAGGAAATGTGTTCTTCAAGTACTGTGAAAGATTTGTTTTGACACCTAGTTCTTTTTGTTTCCAAGGGCTCTGAGAAAGACTTCCAGCTGTGGGTGAGTTCTGGCAAGGAAAAACTTCCACTAACTGGTAAGTGTCAGGGAAAATCTAAGATGGGATTGATTAGGTTCAAAATTGTAACTCAAAGTTTCAAAGTAATGGTTGTTCTTTCTTAAGCTTCAAAATCCTTAAAAGTGAAAATCACATGTTATATTCCCTCACATGTTTATTAAATAATTACCAGGTACTGTTTCCCAGGCATTGATAACATCTCTTCATTCAGCAGCTATGATTTAGTGAGGGAGAGAAATGTAAATTTTTGTTTCTACCTCTTGTTACCTGACAAACAGAGCTGTCTTGAAAAAGTGTGATTATTTACTATTTACTTACTTATTTACTCACTTAGGTATGAAAGCAAAATGGATGGGAATTTTTTTCCCATACATTTATTTTTCATATTTCAATCTTGAATTCTAGTTCCTAACTACTAAGAAGCCTCTATTTTGTGAGAATCCTCTAAAATCCAGTTATGTCCCTGAATCTGGTTACAGATATGTATTTAACACCCCTGCCCTGTGCCCACTTTTCTCTGCATCATAAAGAAAATGAGATAATCACATTTAAACTCCTCTAGTCTTCACTGATGAAATCGCCTGCACTTTGCTGTTTCTCAGGTTTTTTCCATCACTGATCTTAAGGTTATTGATAAACAGATTGCACCTCTTCTAAAATAGTTATTAGCACAAGTTCTCTGAAAAAAAATCTTTGGATTAGCAAAATTGTTTAGTGTTTCCAGTAATGGAAGGATTTTAAAAAAGAAAAGAAGACAGGGTCGGTAGCAGACCTTGAAGTATAGTAATAGATGGTAATGGTGACAATAATCTCTTCTAGAAATCTTAAAGCATTCCTTCTTACATGAAATTCTTTATCCTTGGGCAGGGTGGCTCAGTGGTTTAGCACCGCCTTCAGCCCAAGGCCGGATCCTGGAGACCCGGGATCGAGTCCCACATCGGGCTCCCTGCATTGAGCCTGCTTCTCCCTCTGCCTGTGTCTCTGCCTCTCTCTCTCCCTCTCTGTGTGTCTGTCATGAATTAAAAAAAAAGAAATTCTTTATCCTTTAATAAACCTGTGAAGCTATAACTCTTTTTCAAATAATCTGGAAATCTAAACAACCAATTTCCTTTTTTAAAAAAAACAACCAATTTCTTTCTGAAAAATATATTCCCAGTCTTAGACTATAGAGTCACAAAGCTCATCACTGAGATCAAAATCCCCCAGTACCACTTCCTGTTTTGAATTAATGTTGATATCTTTGTAAAAGTTGGACAGGGGCAGCCCTGGTGGCTCAGCGGTTCAGCACTGCCTTGAGCCCAGGGTGTGATCCTGGAGAGCTGGGATCGACTCCCACATTGGGCTCCCTGCATGGAGCCTGCTTCTCCCTCTGCCTGTGTCTCTGCCTCTTTCTCTCTCTCTGTTTCTCATGAATAAATAAATAAAATCTAAAAAAAATGGTTAGCAGTAAAAAGGAAAAAAGCTAAATATATATGTTTTAATAAAGTGCATTAATTTAGATAAAAATGATGTAGATGAGGGAACCCTGGGTGGCGCAGCGGTTTGGCACCTGCCTTTGGCCCAGGGCGCGATCTGGGAGACCCCGGATCGAATCCCATGTCGGGCTCCCGGTGCATGGAGCCTGCTTCTCCCTCTGCCTGTGTCTCTGCCTCTCTCTCTCTCTGTGTGACTATCATAAATAAATAAAAACAAAAAAAAAAAAAATGATGTAGATGATAACTTTTTGACTTTGAATAGCTTCACACACGAACGCAGCTCTAAGGAATCTGAAGAGCCTGTTGTTCATGATGATCCATTACAGCATTCAAAATGCATTTTTAAACATACTCTCAATTCTCAATTGTGGATTAACTCCTGGTTATCTTGGCTTGGTTGTATTGCTGTCATAGAAGCTTCTTTTCCTTAATGGAGGGAAGTCCCTGTGATTCTTGTGAACATTGCATTTATGACGGATGAAAAGAACAGCAAAAGCTCCTTTAGGTACATTCAATAATAAATCTGAAATGACAGAATGAGAATTTTCATTCTATTCTTAAAAAATGAAATCCATATCATTGCATAGGGTCTTTGAGAATTCTCTAGAGAGGAAAAACAATTTAAAGCATAAAAGAGCAAAACAAATCACTTGGCAGGCAATTCTGGATGGCTGTGGGTGTGGTTTCTATTCTCTAACCATCGTTTTACAGTTTGCTTCTGGGTTTCCCACTCTGCACACCCTCCTTCTGATCATCGCCTGGCAGGACACCCATAGAGGGAGGGCAGCAGTGGGAGGGAACCATAAAGCATAAGGGCAACACATCCCACTACTCTCGAGTAGCTCTGGCTGGAGAATTGACAAAAGGAAATGAAAAAAAAATCTGTTCGACTGACATTCTGTTGGAGAGAATAGTGAAGATAGCAATTCTTATATATATACTCCAAATATTAAAAATTTATTAACCAAAAAATAAAAATAAAAAATAAATAAAAAATAAAAAATATTAACCACCAATGCTTATTAATATATTCACTCTGATAAGTTTGTGTGTGGACAAGCATTTCAAAGAATGAATGTAAGGCTCGACGGTGTCAAGTAATTTGCCTAAGATGTATAGATCTAGTTAGTGTCAAGGCACAAACTAGAAAAACTTAAACATTCTCAGAAACACAGAAAAAGTCAGCATTGTTTAATGCACTCATGAATATATGTATTTCATGTAACATGCTTTAAATTGTTTTCTCTTCTTAAAATCTTTCCCTTGGGCACACGCTTTCTGTAAGGTGTTCCCACAAGGGTGCATATGATGCTCACTCAGGAGGCACAGCCTTCTTTATCTAGAAGTCCCAGAAAAATACCAACATATACAAATAGGGTGTGCTTACACTCGTGGTAAGGTAGGTTTGATGACAGCCATCACCATCAGCCTAAATATTCAGGTTTCTTTCCATACAGGACATGAACATCCCTATGGAATTAAAATGAGCCATCTTCCATCTACTAAACTGCTGCCAAAGGAAGCAGAGGACTCCGTCTCTCCTTCCCCTACTCAGGAGTCCCTCCTTCTGGAGCAGAAGATCACAGACATGCAAATCCATTTCATACTGAAGCCCAGGCACCCAGCCCAGAACAAGCAAGGGAGAGGTGAGCCACTTGCCTTTCTTCAAGTGCCTTCCCTTGGCTCATGTCTCCATGCTTAAACACAATTCAGACACACAGTTTATTCTTTCTGGGTGAGCTTATTGTCATCAATGAGGAGGAACAGTATAGGAAAGAATGCAAACACTACCAAAAATCAAGCTTAGAAAAATTCAAAAGTCTGACATCAAGACCCAACTCATTTCTATGAAGGTTGTTTTCTTGTTTTAAATCTTTTGGGAAGACCATTAACTCCTGTCTTTCTCTATATCCCCAGAGCACTTTCAAGGCTGCCCTGAGCCATGCCTTGTGCTGAGTAGTATATCATATATTAGTTTAACGAGTTGTAGGCAGCATCATTTATGTTAAAGTTGAGCAAACTGAAGCTTTAAAATGCTAAGCTTCCTCAGTGGCAGGACCAGGATGCTTCTGGTGCAGGGCTGGCACCCACATGAGTGGAGGTGGTGATGCACTCACTACATCCCAGAAAAGCCAAGTGGCCGAGTGTTCAAGGTTATTTGGTGAAATGTTCCTCATTTGTTTATCCTTCGACAACTTGGCTCATCTGCTGACTCTTAAAGAAATCAGTTATTTAAGCAATGTTAAGGTATCTTCAAAGGGAAACATTCACAGCTGAGCACTAGAAACTTTGAACTCAGCTTCTCACTGCTGGTCACCTTTTCTTTGGAAAGCTCTTCCTTCATAGGGAATGTTGAGTAATTAAAAATCATCTCTGGAAACTGGTGCATATGCATTCATAACCTCTATAAATGCATTCATAACCTCTCATTGTTTTGCTTTTCTATGATTTCTTTCAAGCCTTGTACTTGTGTGTAGGTGTATATTTACATATGTTTGAGTGTGTGTGTGAGGAAGTGTTCCACACTTCATTGTGGTTTAGTCTCTTTTCAGTAAATGTTCAACCTATTTAACCGAAAACATCATCTCTGGGTGGGTTGGTGGGGTATGACAAGAAAACACAGCCACCAGAGGGCCAGCATGTAATGACAACATCCCAAGGACCCTGACTGCAGCAAGTCATCCTTGAAGATGGCCCAGAGCAGAGGAACATAGAAGTAGGGCTCAGGCAGATTGTGTCCTGAGAAGCAGATCCTTTGGATGGTAGAACTTGAGCATCAGAAAGCCAAAGAGGAAATCTGAGGCTGAGGGGAGACTGGCTGTGAAAGCAGAGGATTACCACACTCAGCCTGATTTGCATACCAAATCCTTCTAGCTTTTAAAATCAGATCTGACACCTGAACCCACTGTTCACTCCAGTAGAAAACACATCTACAGGTTCAGTGCCTCCTGATGCAGTGTAACCGGCAGTAACTGATGGCACAGGAAATACTGACCTTCAATCTGATCAAGTCCCAAAGTTTAACCATCAGTCTGAAGGATATGGGTAAGAACTTATCAACACCATGAGGATGCTGTTAGCCAACATCAGAACATGGAGAGTTCTACAAATAAATGACTCAGTTTCCCTCTTCTAGCCACTACAATGAACACACTGTATAATGGCAATGGTGAAAATAAGGCTAAGTGAATTAAAATACACTAATCTCCCTTCTTCCTTAGATTCAGGCCAGAAGACCATGAAAAGCACTGTTTTCAGAGACTGGGCCTTTTGGTGGCGCGCTGGCACTTGCCAGAAAAACCACTGCAGAGTTGCACCATCTGCAAAACCACGACAACTCTTTGGGGTTTCCCTCACAGATATCTGTGATAAGGACAACTTGCCCTTCCCAATACTGGTAGGTCTCAGTTTGGTTTTATTACCTTCCTGAGGAGAGGGACCTTGGAGAGGCCAAGTGTTCTCATGCAAACCAACCCTTAAATGGAGAAATCATTAGACAGACCCTGGCTTTGGCTGAGAAGTTTGCTAGTGTCATTTGATTTACCTACTGCAGAGTCATTTGGCCAATACAACAGAACGACGTTTTGTCCATTCCACTTGTTTCCACAGAGACCCATGTAGGCCTGTTCAGATCAGTCAAAATGGACTCTGTGTGCATGAATCATCTTCACATTCTGCTATTGTCTTCCTGAACTCACAGTAGTCGCAGGTCTCCTTCAACTGAGTCTACTTAATCTAACAACTGAAAATATCTACCTAAGCATAAAGTCTCATCCTGAGGCATATATGAATCTGCTAATTCTAAAAGAGCATGTTAAATGACAGCCACAGCGTTGGCCTGTGTTATCTCAAATCAGTGCACTGAATTTTCAGTGTGGAAATTTACTGAGTACCCAGTACCTCTGCAACCCTGCACTAGATTTGGGAATGTTATCCTAGGTGTGAAAAAATTTACCATGTTAGTTACATGCTTGCTACTACCCCAGTCCTTGCATCACAGCCATTTTAGGGGGTAGCTGGAACTATTATCCTCCACACTTTACAAATGAATTAGCTTTCAATATAGTTCGCATGTGCCCCAGGTCACACAAATGATCAGAATGATAATAGGTTTCCGATCCCTTGGTCTATCAGACTCCAGCCCTTATTATCTTTCTACACTGCAGGGAGAGAACATGAAGATAGAGCAAAAGACAGTGAAAGACTCATGAAAGAAATGTAATCAGATAATAAGAAGAGAGCATTTGAGGTTTTTTTTTTTTTTTTAAAGAGGAAGGGAAATAGAGATAGTAGGAATGGAGGATACAAACACTTAAAGAGGAATCAACGAATGGGAAATGAGTATGGCAAAAAGATTTGAAAACATGGGGAAGGGCATCTATGTAAGAGAATAAGGAGCCAAAACTGGTAAAGTAGGAGACAGGCGAGGATTCCACAAAGGCCTAGAAACACAGAAGTTTGATTTAAAAGGGTAAATTCAATGAAAAAATCTGATTTAAATAAGTGATTACAAAGTTTCAGTGTATGTAAGGTGGATTTTGGGTAAACTATAGAGAGACATTGACTAAAGAATCTAAATTGACTTTAGTCTTCCAGCTCTAAAACCGTAAACCATCCGATAGCCTAGCTCTTTCAAAAAGGAAGCAAGCTTTTGCTCTGGGCTTGGGATATGAAATGCCATATACTCTTCTTTTTTTCCTACAGGATATGCTTTCCGTGATCAATCAGAAAGGACCACTCCTGGAAGGCATCTTCAGAAAACCAGCCTGTATAAATTCATGCAGAAACCTAAAAGAGAAACTAAATTCTGGGGACAGAGTTAACTGTTACAGCAAATCTGTTCATGTGGTAGCATGTGTTTTAAAGGTGGGGAAAGTTCTAGCTTTACCACACATGGGTAACTGAAGCTGTGATTGGTGTCTTTCATTACGATTGCCCAGGAACCAACATAGGCATAACTGATTAAGAACTTGTCAAACTGGAAAACACTTCATGAAATCAAATTAAGGAAGCTATTGTAGGAGTTAAAAGCCCCATAAATTAGAAATACTTTCTGTTATCACCATGAACAGCCTACCTGAGGACTCCATGCAAAATACTAATACTAATATGACTACTAGTAATAATAATAAATTTCAAAGTATACACTGACACATACATAATATTTACCAAAGCAAACATCTGCTTTTGATGACATCCTCACCACGCTCCTAATGAAGGCAGTTTCCAAAAGAAAAATCATATGAAAAATTTGAGAATAGGTAGGGAATTTCACAATAGTAAGCAAATGTTTACTTTATGAGGAATACAAAAAGGCTCAGTGAGGTGACCAATCATTCTTAACCATCACTGTCTCCTGTTTCTTGATGTCTTTTACTTTATAACTCATGAAGGAAGGATTTTGCCATTGTGTCTCCTTTCACCACATCCTCGGCATCCTTTAGTTAATATTTGTGATGTCTAGCCCACCATCCAAGGTTATAATGACATGTTAACCAGCTCTTGCTACATGCCAGTTTGGATAAATCGAACTTTTGGAGTAGGTGCAACAGACAAAAGTAGTTTGGAATTCGGAAAGTCAAGAGATCGATTCAAGAACTAGATTAATTTGGAAATTATACAGCTACATCACAGATATCCTGTTCTATTGCTAATCCGTAATGGAGAAAGATGTGAGAACTAGAATAGAGAATTTAATCCATCTACCTTGGCACTTGCTAACAGTTATCAACAAAACTAAGTTAAGGCAGTAATGATGACACTCTTAGAATCAAGGTCATATTTGGTCCTTCCTTGTCACATTTGGTCTTTTCTTGTCCCCCATTTCTTTTCTTTTAATTTTTTATTATTATTTATGATAGTCACAGAGAGAAAGAGAGAGGCAGAGACATAGGCAGAGCTTGTCCCCCATTTCTGTTCAACTATATGAAAGATACCAATAGTCCCTGACCACTACTACATTGGACTACAGTAAAACACACCAGTAAATATATATAGGCATCAAGAGACAGGGGAAAGAATGATGATACATTAGGTACTCAAATAGCATGATAAGTGTTGCCCTCTTGAAGGTGCACACATACAATTGATGTTTCTAGCAAGACTTAGTAGGATCCTTTCTCTTTCCGTGTTATAGGCACAGACTAGGAAGATGGTGACCACGTGTGCATAGAGTTCTTAGGCATTTCTGAAGCTTTCCCTACCTAAAGTTGACTAATCTTGTGGAGAATCAGACTCTGCAACCTTGGCCTGAATAGTATCATGTCAAACTCTCTGGAGAATTGGCCTACACTAGAAATGAATACATCCTCAGGACCATCATGAGTTTGCCATTAGACTCTCTACTTTGTACAGTACAGGAAAGGAAGAATGAAGCGATTATGAGAGTAGCTTTTGTAATAGTTTGCAGAAAAGCACACAAAAGTGCCATATGATAGAAGGGAGCTTTGTCCTCATTTACACTGAAGCCTAGGCTCTGCTTAGATGCTTTCATTTTTGTTGGAGAAAATCCACACACCTGCTTTTCACGTGCAAGTCAATAGAGAATCAGAGCAGAGTTCCATGTGGGTCACAGTTTGGGTATCTATGACGTAAGTAGAGACTGAACTGAAGTTTGCAACTGTTTTCTCTGTAATATTTCCAATATCTATATTGCATATGTGATGTGTCTGTGTGTATTTTTCTTTTATCCACATAAGGATTTTCTGAAAATATCGAAGGAAGTTTACTTTCATCCAAACTCTATGAAAAATGGCTTGGTGTTCTTAACGAAGTGACTGAGAAGAAGGAAAAAATAAATGCAGCCCAGAGGTAATGATGCAATAATTACTCTACTCTGGTCATGGCTCAGAATACAGCCAATATACTATTAGGAAAATATTGGCTTCCTTCTTGCCACTTTGACCACTAAAATAACATTCAATGCCAAATAGTTTCGATTCTTCTCACCAATGGAGGCCAGTTTCAGAATACAAGCATGCCTTATGGCTATTATTGTACTTCTCCTGAACTTATTAACATTGACTCCTTAGTCATGTACAACTTCTGAATATATGAAACTGGTACACAAAGTCAGTGGCCTGAGAGATGCCAGTGCATCAACAGCCAGTGGCATAACCTAAAGTTTGTCGAACATTTAACCAGAGAGGGTTAGCTCAGAAATTGAATTTGGTAAAACACTTTTGTGTACGTTCATGCCTGGAACTCTGCTACAGCAGGTTGCATACTAGATCTAGAAAGATGTTCTCTGCTTTCCGTCTCTATACTTCCAAATGCTAAGTGCAATGACTTGCCTTATTCAAAAGTGCATCTTTCTGACTTTAGGCTTCTAACACAGCTGCCAAAAGCGAATGTTGTTCTCTTGCGATACCTTTTCGGTGTGTTATACAACATTGAGCAACAATCCTCATCCAATCAGATGACAGCTTATGATTTATCAGTGTGTATAGCCCCAAGATTCTTTGTCCACTTAATTCCTGCAGCTTGGAATTGGAAGACAACTTCATTTAAAAAGGTAGAGAGATCTCTCATATGTGTCCCCTGGGGTTTAGAATCCATGCTTTGAATCTGAAATGTGTAGTAGTAATTGCGAAGGATCAGTTCTGAAAAGTGCACATTCATAGGCTTTCTTGGAATGGCAGAGTTTGCTATCCTTCTCTGGTGGAATATGGGAAGGGGTGTTGTTAAAGTGGGAAACGCAGAGCAGTTGAGTCGCTTCTTTCCATCCAGGAGATTCAATACTAGACTGACTAAACAAAAGAGAGAGAAGAGTGATATAATATGATAGAAAAGACCTGGGCTCTGGAGTTTGACAAGGCAAGGTTCAACTCTCAGCCTGATCCATGAGGGGGGAGTTGTAACCTTGGGCAAAGCCATGGTTTCCTCATAACACAATGGTAACAAGACCCAGCTCCTGTGGTCGTTACTGGCACATCCTAGGTGGCTCGGGCACTATGAGCACCCATGGCTCCAAACACATTGGCTTTGCTCTGAAAGTTGTGGCTCATTTAGAAAATACTTGGCTACTCTTTTGCCTCTGTTACATCAGACAGAAACTAGTGAGATATTCCAGAACATCCTAATGAAGCCACAGATGCCTAATAAGATGACAGCTTTTCCCCAAGCTCATGCGAGAGCCAGCATTAAGCAAAGCAAGACATGAGAAGGGACTGTGGTTAGACAGACAGACATGATTTCCCCCAGCCCTGTGAGTTTTTACTCAAAAAAAAAGAAAAGAAAAGAAAAGAAAACATCAAAAAAAAATCCACAAGAATATCCATTCCAAAAACTATTCTTCCCTATTTAAGAAATGGATTTCATAGGACTTGTCTATGCTTTTTACATTTTTTTTAAAGATTTTATTTATTTATTCATGATAGTCAGAGAGAGAGAGAGAGAGAGGCAGAGACACAGGCAGAGGGAGAAGCAGGCTCCATGCACCGGGAGCCCGATGTGGGACTCGATCCCGGGTCTCCAGGATCGCGCCCTGGGCCAAAGGCAGGCGCCAAACCGCTGCGCCACCCAGGGATCCCGCTTTTTACATTTTAATCAGTTATGATACTAAGTTACAATCCAATATTTTCTGGAAGCAAAATTTTACAAAATACATAAACTTTTAGAAGGTACATTACTTTGAAAACTATCCTAGTTTTAAAGATGTAACCTTTGGTATCACAATGTTAGGTATTAAATTAGGCAACAAATTAGGACTTTAGTCCACTGACTAGTAATATTTTAAAATCTGTACCCAAAGTACAACAAAAAGTATTACTCTTTCTTATTTTATTAGAGAACTTGGGTTTCTATATTTTTATCAACTCTGAATTTTTCATAGAAGTCTTTCACATTTTTGGTTAGATCCAAGGTCTATAAACAAAATGTGACTTATAACTCTTCCATATGAAAAAGAGCACCCCATTGTGTTCTTTTTGCATTACAGGCTTCTCTTGTACAGTTTTTGATCGAAAATTGCCTCAAGATATTTGGAGAAGACATCACTTCTCTCTTGGGAGAGAATTCAAAGAGTTGTCATAACAATGAGAAGGCTGCAGGTACTGTGAATAGTTTAATAGGCTTAGGGAGACATGGACAGCAAGGTTCCCAAGGGTCATGGCAGATACTTAGCCCTCTTCTGGAGCCCAGAGCATCCCCAGGGCAATGATTCCCAGCTGCTCCTTCTTCTGAAGACTGGCTAGCAGGTCAAGGGAGGTTTCACACTGTTGGAGACCCAAGAAAGCATAGAAACTTCCAGATGTTTCTGGCAGTATTAGGAGATAGCATGGTATGATACAGTGTTTGGGAATTTTTTTTAACACAATTTTAAATGGATCCCACATCTATATTATATGATATATGTAGTTAAACGTATAATGCATAAGTATTAATTTCTACTTATAATATATAAATTTGCTCTGGTTGAAACCAGAGCATGCGACTTTTATTCCTGCTCCATCCTCTTTTTGATCAGTGGCTCTTGAGGCACCACAGGATTCCAGTGCTCTTTAAAATGAGTTGAAAGGAACCAGCATCATTGAGAGAAAAGGACTTGACTTGATGTCAATCATCTCTCCAGAGTACAAACTCCAGTGCCCCCATTTATCAGATATACAACCTTTGGCCAATTACTAGCTTGGTATCACTCTATTCATGCCTAAAATGCTGGATAAAAGTAATGTCTAAATCTTAGAAATGTTGTCAAGATTCAATAAGATAAGGGATGTAAAAACATTTCTAAAAAGCAAATATTAGAACTAGGAGAAGTTCCCCTGAGACTAGTGCGAGTATTATTTGAGCCTAGCTAATCACAGCTCACTGGCAACACCCCATTTTTTGTAAAACAGAGTTTAGATTCAGAACCTGGAGACACACATCATCAATCCCTCCATACTTTTGACATGTCTTCGTTTTACGACATATACCTCATTGTGTTGAGGGAAGCCTTTGGACAATCCGTGTCATCAGGAATTAAGATGAGTCTAGTGCCATGTCTGAGAATATGCTGGTGCAAGACAAGTGTTTGTTTTTCATGTCCTCAGTGACAGAAAAACAAACTGTTGAATCCAAGCCAGTGAGAGTGATAGTGATTTCCAAAAGAGCACAACTGCAGAATGCTACCAAGTCCCCATGTGGTCCATCCACCTACATGTCTACAGTTTAGTAAGTCACTGAAGACTGGAATCTCCATAATGACCCTTGACACTTCCTCTTTATCTGTTTTTCCAATGAATGAGAAATGAACCCCTTCCAAGACCCAGCTATTTCCATTTAAAGTTTTTTCCTTGGTCCCATATTCATATTGAGGAAATCTTCCCACAAATTATCTCCTCTATCTTCAATGCCTATCATATCCTATGACATACCTTTTGAATTGTATTGTACTGTGTTGTATACTTTTATATGGATAATAAAAATCATTCCATAACTCAGTAGTTTACACAACCATTGCTTTGGTTATGATTCACATAACACTTCAGTGGAGACTCATCTGTGCAGTTCTGGTCTCAGACTGGATGTGAAAGCAGAGGATTTCCAAACTCAGCCTGATTTGGATACCAAATCCTTCTAGCTTTTAAAATCAGATCTGACAGCTGAACCCACTGTTACTCCAGTAGAAAACAAACATCTACAGGTTCAGTGCCTCCTGTTGCATTGCAAAGACAGTAACTGATGGCACAGGAAATACTGACTTTCAATCTGATCAAGTCCCAAGGTTTAACCATCAGTGTGAAGGATATGGGCAAGAACTCAACAATGCCATGAGGATGCTGTTAGCCAACATCAGAACATGGAGAGTTCTACACAACAAATGACTCAGTTTCCCTCTTCTAGCCCTGCAATGAACACACTGTATAATGGTAATGGTGAATATAAGGCTAAGTGAATTAAAACACACTAATCTCCCTTCTTCCTTAGATTCAGTCCAGAACACCTTGAAAAGCACTTCTTTTAGAGACTCGGACTTTTGCCAGCGCATTGGCACTTCCCAGTACAACCAGTGCACAGCTCTACTGTCTGCAAAACCAGGACAGCTCTTTGGAGTTTCCCTTACGGATATCTTTGATAAGGACATCATGCCCTTACCAATACTGGTAGGTCTCAGTTAGGTCTTTTATTGCCTTCCTGAGGAGAGGGACCTCGGAGAGGCCAAGGGTTCTCATGCAAACCAACCCTCAAGTGGAGAAATCATTAGACAGTCCCTGGCTTTGGCTGAGAAGCTTTGCTAGTGTCATTTGATTTACCTACTGGAAAGTCATTTGGCCAATACAACAGAACGACGTTTTGTCCATTCCACTTGTTTCCACAGAGACCCATGTAGGCCTTGTTCAGATCAGTCAAAATGGACTCTGTGTGCATGAATCATCTTCACATTCTGCTATTGTCTTCCTGAACTCACAGTAGTCTCAGGTCTCCTTCAACTGAGTCTACTTAATCTAACAACTGAAAATATCTTACCTAAGCATAAAGACTCATCCTGAGGCATATATGAATCTGCTAATTCTAAAAGAGCACATTAAATGACAGCCACAGAGTTTGGCCTGTGTTATCTCAAATCAGTGTAATGAATTTTCAGTGTGGAAATTTACTGAGTACCCAGTACCTCTGCAACCCTGCACTAGATTTGGGAATGTTATCCTAGGTGTGAAGAAATTAACCACGTTAGTTACATGCTTGCTACTTCCACAGTCCTTGCATCACAGCAATTTTAGGGGAAGCTGGAACTATCATCCTCCACACTTTACAAATGAATTTGAAGCTTTCAGTACAGTTCGCATTTGCCCCAGGTCACACAATAGATCAGAAGCATAATAATAGGTTTCCGATCCCTTGGTCTATCAGACTCCAGCCCTTATTATCTTTCTACACTGCAGGGAGAGAACATGAAGATAGAGCAAAAGACAGTGAAGGACTCATGAAGGAAATGTAATCAGATAATAAGAAGAGAGCATTTGAGCTTTTTTTTTTTTTTTAAAGAGGAAGGGAAGTAGAGATAGTAGGAATGGAGGATACAATCACTTAAAGAGGAATCAACAAATGGGAAATGAGTATGGCAAAAAGATTTCCATACTTGAGGAAGAGCATCTATGTAAGGGAATAAGGAAACAAGACTGGTAAATTAGGAGACAGGCGAGGATTCCACAAAGGCCTTGAAACACGGAAGTTTGATTTAAAAGGGTAAATTCAATGAAAAAAATCTGATTAAAATAAGTGATTACAATGTTTCAGTGTACGACTCTAAGGTGGATTTTGGGTAGAAACTATAGAGAGACATTGACTAAAGAATCTAAATCGACTTTACTCCTTCCAGCTCTAAAACCGTATACCATCACATAGCCTAGCTCTTTCAAAAAGGTAGCAAGCTTTTACTCTGGGCTTGGGATATGAAATGCCATATACTCTTTTTTTTTCTTACAGGATATGCTTTCCTTTATCAATGAGAAAGGACCACTCACAGAAGGCATATTCAGAAAACCAGGTAGTATAAAGTCATGCGGAATCCTAAAGAAGAGAAACTGAATTCTGGAGACAGAGTGAGGCATTACAGCAAATCTGTTCTTGTGGTAGCATTTGTTTTAAAGGTGGGGAAAGTTCTAGCTTTATCCACACATGAGTAAGTCAAGCTGTGATTGGTGTCTTTCATTATGATTGCCCAAGGAGCGACATGGGCAAAACTGATTAAGAGCTTCTCAAACTGGAAAACACTTCATGAATTCAAAATTTAAGGAAGGTACTGTAGGAGTTAAAAGCCCCATACATTAGAAATACTTTCTGTTTTCACCACACACCACCCACCTGAAGACTTCATGCAAAATACTAATACTAATATGACTACTAGTAATAATAAGAAATTTCAAAATATACACTGACACCTACATAATGTTTACCAAAGCAAACATCTGCTTTTGATGACTTCCTCACCACACTCCTAATGAAGGCAGTTTCCAAAAGAAAACTCATATGAAACATTTGAAGATAGGTATAGAAGTTCACAATAGTAAGCACATGTTTACTTTATGAGGAATCTAAAAAAGGCTCAGTGAGGCAACCAATCATTCTTAACCATCATTGTCTCATTGTCTCCTGTTTCTTAGTGCCTTTTATAAGTCATGGAGGAAGGATTTTGCCATTTGTGTCTCCTTTCACCACATCCTAGGCATCCTTTAGTTAATATTTGAGATGTCTATCCCACCATCCAAGGTTATAACGACATGGTAACCACCTCTAGCTACATGCCTCTTTCGATAAATCTATCTTTTGGAGTAGGTGCAACAGACAAAAGTACTTTGGTATTCTGAAAATTCAGTAGATCGACTCAAGAAATAGATTAATTTGGAAATTATACAGCTACATCACAGATGTCCCATTCTATTGCTAAAATGGTAATGGAGAAAGATGTGAGAACTAGAATAGAGAATTTAATCCATCTACCTTGGCACTTGCTAACAGCTCTCAACAAAACTGTGTCAAGGCAGTAATGATGACACTCTTAAAACCAAGGTCATATGTGGTCCTTCCTTGTCACATTTGGTCTTTGCTTGTCCCCCATTACTGTTTAACTATATGAAAGATAGCAATAGTCTCTGACCACTACTACACTGGGCTAGAGTAAAACACGCCAGTAAATAATATATAGGCATCAAGACACAAGGAAAAGAATGATCATCCATTAGGCACTTGAATATCATGATAAGTGTTTCCCTCTTGAAGGTGCACACATACAATTGATGTTTCTTGCAAGACTTAGTAGGGTCTTTTCTATTTCCGTGTTATAGGCACAGACTAGGAAGATGGTGACCACGTGTGCATAGAGTTCTTAGACATTTCTGAAGCTTTCCCTACCTAAAGTTGACTAATCTTTGTGGAGAATCAGACTCTGCAACCTTGGCCTGAATAGTATCATGTCAAACTCTCTGGAGAATTGGTCTACACTAGAAATGAATACATCCTCAGGACCATCATGAGTTTGCCATAGACTCTCTACTTTTGTATAGTTCAGGAAAGGAAGAATGATGCAATTATGAGAGTAGCTTTTGTAGTAGTTTGCATAAAAGCACACAAAAGAGTAAGTGCCATATGATGGAAGGGAGCTTTGTCTTCCTTTCCACTGAAGGCTATGCTCTGCTTTGATGCTTTCATTTTTGTTAGAGAAATCCACAACCTGCTTTTGCATGTACAAGTCAATGGAGAGTCAAGCTGACCCCTATGTGGGTCACAGTTTGGGTATCTATGAAGGAAGTAGGAACTCAACTGAAGTTTTCAACTAAGTGTTTTCTCTGTGATATTTCCAATATATATTTTGTATTATATATGCATATATATGTGTGTGTGTGTTTCTGTGTATATTTGTGTGTATTTTTTTTTATCCACATAAGGATTTTCTTGAAAATATCGAAGGAAGTTTACTTTCATCGGACCTCTATGAAAAATGGCTTGGTGTTCTTGACGAAGTGACTCAGAAGGAAAAATAAATGCTGCCCAGAGGTAATGATGCAATAATTACTCTACTCTGGTCATGGCTCAGAAATACAGCCAATATACCATTACAAAATATTGGTTTCCTTCTTGCCACTTTGACCATAAAATAACATTCAATGCCAAATGGTTTCTTTTTTTTAATAATAAATTTATTTTTATTGGTGTTCAATTTACCAACATACAGAGTAACACCCAGTGCTCATTCCGTCAAGTGCCCCCCTCAGTGCCCATCACCTATTCACCCCTACCCCTGCCCTCATCCCCTTCCATCACCCCTAGTTCATTTCCCAGAGTTAGGAGTCTTTATGTTCTGTCTCCCTTTCTGATATTTCCCACACATTTCTTCTCCCTTCCCTTATATTCCCTTTCACTATTATTTATATTCCCCAAATGAATGAGAACATACAATGCCAAATGATTTCAATTCTTCTCACCCACAGGCCAGTTTCAGAATACAGGCATGCCTTATGGCTATTATTGCTCTTCTCCTGACCTTATTAAGTAGACTCCTTAGTCATTGTACAACTTCTGAATATATGAAACTGGTAGACAAGTCAGTGGCCTAAGAGAGATGCCAGAGCATCAACAGCCTGGTATAACTTAAGTTTGTCAAATATAACCAGAGAGTTAGCTCAGAAATTGAATTCGGTAAAACATTTTGTGTACATTCATGCCTGGAACTCTGCTACAGCAGGTTGTATACTAGATCTAGTAAGATGTTCTCTGCTTCCATCTCTATACTTCCAGCTGCTAAGTGCAATGACTTGCCTTATTCAAAAGTGCATCTTTCTGACTTTAGGCTTCTAACACAGCTGCCAAAAGCGAATGTTGTTCTCTTGCGATACCTTTTCGGTGTGTTATACAACATTGAGCAACAATCCTCATCCAATCAGATGACAGCTTATGATTTATCAGTGTGTATAGCCCCAAGTATTCTTTGTCCACCTAATACCTGCAACTTGGAATTGGAAGACAACTTCATTAAAAAGGTAGAGAGATCTCTCATATGTGTCCCCTGGGGTTTAGAATCCATGCTTTGAGTCTGAAATGTGTAGTAGTAATTACGAAGGATCAGTTCTGAAAAGTGCACATCTTCATAGGCTTCTTGGAATGGCAGAGTTTTATCCTACTCTGGTGGAATATGGGAAGGGGTGTTGTTAAATTGCGAAATATAGAGCAGTTGAGTCGCTTCTTTCCCATCCAGGAGATTCAATACTAGACTGACTAAACAAAAGAAGAGAAGAGTGGCATAATATGATAGAAAAGACCTGGGCTCCGGAGTTTGACAAGCCGAGGTTCAACTCTCAGCCTGATCCTTGAGGGGGGAGCTTGTAACTTTGGGCAAAGCCATGGCTTCCTCATGACACAATGGTAACAAGACCCAGCTCCTGTGGTCATTACTGGCACATCCTAGGTGATTCAGTCACTATGAGCGCCCATGGCTCCAAACACATTGGCCTTGCTCTGCAAGTTGTGGCTCATTTAGAATAATACTTGGCTACTCTTTTGCCTCTGCTACATCAGACAGAAACTAGTGATATTCCAGAACATCCTAATGAAGCCACAGATGCCTAATAAGATGACAGCTTTTCCCCAAGCTCATGCCGAGAGCCAGCATTAGGCAAAGCAAGACATGAGAAGGGACTGCGGTTAGACAGACCGACATGTTTTCTCTCCAGACCTGTGATTTTTACTCAAAAACAAAACAAAACATCAAAAAAATCCACAGGAATATCCTCTTTCCAAAAAACATTCTTCCCTCTTTAAGAAATGGATTTCATAGGATTTTGTCTATGCTTTACACATTTTAATCAGATATTATCCTAAGTTACAACCCAATATTTTCTGGAAGTAAAATTTTACACAATAAGTAAAGTTAAGAAGGTAGGTTGCTTTGAAAACTATTCTAGTTTTAAAGATGTAACCATTGGTATCACAATGTTAGGTATGAAATTAGGACAAATTAGGACTTTAGCCCACTGACTAGTAGAATTTTAAAATCTGTACCCAAAGTGCAACGAAAGTATCACACTAAGTTATTTTATTAGAGAACTGGGTTTCTATATATTATTATCAACTCTGAATTGTTCATAGAAGTCTTTCACATTTTTGGTTAGATCCAAGGTCTATAAACAAAATGTGACTTATAACTCTTCCATATAAAAAGAGCACCCCATTGTGTTCTTTTTGCATTACAGGCTTCTCTTATACAGTTTTTGATTGAAAATTGCCTCGGGATATTTGGAGAAGACATCACTTCTCTCTTGGGAGAGAATTCAAAGAGTTGTCATAACAATGAGAAGGCTGCAGGTACTGTGAATAGTTTAATAGGCTTTAGGGAGACACAGACAGCAAGGTTGCCAGGGGTCATGGCAGATACTTAGCCCTGTTCTGGAGCCCAGAGCATCCCCAGGGCAATGATTCCCAGCTGCTCCTTCTCTGAAGGCTGGCTAGCAGGTCAGGGAGGTTCACACTGTTGGAACCCAAGAAGCATAGAAACTTCAAGACGTTTCTGGCAGTATTAGGAAATAGCATGGTATGATACAGTGTTTGGGGATTTTTTTAACACAATTTTAAATGGATCCACATCTATATTATACATGTTGTTAAGCATATAATGCATAATTATTAATTTCTACTTATAATATATAAATGTGCTCTGGTTGAAACCAGAGCAGGGGGGTTTTATTCCTGCTCCATCCTCTTTTTGATCAATGGCTCTTGAGGCACCACAGGATTCCGGTGCTCTTTAAAATGAGTTGAAAAGAACCAGCGTCATTGAGAGAAAAGGACTTGACTTGATGTCAAACCTAGGTATTTGTGTATTGGTGCTGGCTCTCAATTGGTCCCCATGTCTTCAATAAGGTAGCTTCTCCTCCTTTCATATGGTGGAGGAAGAGTTCCCAGAAGCAAGAGGGACTTTTCAAGAGTTAATGTGGGAGAGGACTGTGCAAAGGACCACGCCAAAGGTGGTGGTTTACAAGATGAGGAGGCATTATTTCTTAAGACCACACATCATAAAACTCACAGCAACACCATACACACATATCCTTTCCTTCACTGGCTTTTCCTCCTCAGTTCTGTACACCAGCATTTCCTAAGGGGTATTCCAAGTAGGGTAGGAAGAATCTTTGAAATACTAACTCATTTTTTTACCTGAGATATTCCTTCCCTCATCCTTCTTCCTGTCTTAAGCTGCCTTAAGAGACAACTCACCTCCTCAGGGAATAGACAAGAGGAGAATATGAGGAAAAGGGTGCTCTTTGATGCTTATGAGTCTTAAAGACTTAGCTTTCTAGGAAACAGAAATGATTCATGGCATAGAGTAGAAGATTTAGGTGGCAATCCAAGGGGAAAAAGCCCAAAACCACTAGGTAGGTACATGGGATATCTGCACCATTTCCTGCATGGAAACCAAATGGAAGCAGAAATTCCTCACAGAACAGTGAGCTGACATGTCTAAGAACAATGGGACCCTCTATGTCCATGCAGAGTTTCTTATACCTCAACATGGAACATGTATCTCCTCAGTCCCAGAAGAGTATGGAAGAAAAAGAAAGTCACTGGGTGTGAAAGACATGCCTCAGCAATAGGAGTACAGGCCAATTTCCCAGGACCAGAGAGCAGTCTGGACCCCGCAGCGGCTATTTATATACATCAATGACACAGAGCAATCAGATAAGTGGCACTTCACCATTTTACAACCTGTCTGGCACCAGAACACTCCAGAACAGACACACTCATGGGGGCAATTAAGAAAACCTAAATCTCTACCAGTCTTGGAACAGAGAATCAAACTGGACAACAAGTGAGCTATTTAGAACTACAGAACTGTACATTTCTGACTTATGCCAGTGTATAGACGGAGATTGCTATCAGTGCATATAGAATATATGATCCATGCATTGTTTTCCCTTTCCCAGAAAGGGTTCTCTCGTCAAATAGGCTTGGGAAATTCATATTTTCCTTTTGGAAGTCAAATGCACCAGTTTTTCCCAGATTTATTTGACATTATTCGACCCTTTTGAAGCGACCCCATTCATTAATGATCCTGGAATATTTATTGCCTTGTGCCGAGTAGTATCTTATATTTAGTTTAACTTGGTGTAGGCAGCATCATTTATGTTACAGTTGAGCAAACCAAAGCTTTAAAATGCTGAGCTTCCTAAGTGGCAGAACCAGGATGCTTCTGG
>NW_023331845.1:0-32893 GCF_011100685.1 Canis lupus familiaris | reverse complement strand
AATGAAGCTCCACACACATTCACACAGTTTGATTTGATTTAAATTAGTTCAGTATTTATCATCCACCAAGAAAAAGCTGATCAAACTGTCTGAGCTCTGCAGGCGTGAGTCTGATCTGTGTCTCACTTGCCGGTAGAGGCCCGGCCGCAGAAAGCAAATAACTCAGCGTGTCTTGCCGGGTGGCCACCGTCGACCACACACCCGGGGTCTGCCCAGGTGTCCACTGGCACAGCGAGGACCCGGATGGAGCTGGGAGCCAAGGCAGGGCCTGCCTGGGTGGGGGTGGGGAGTGCTTGGCGGTTGGCTGTGCTTGGCCTGGTTCATCACACTGGGATTTGACGGGGAAGGACGCGGGCAGGGAGCAAGGAACGGGCCAGCATGGGGGACGGGGGAGGGCCGTGGAGTGACGGGCCACGGGACACCCTCAGGGACCCTGCAAGGAGACCCGAACTGTGTCCCAGGTGGGGAGGGTGACTCTAGAGCCCCGCTGCAGCTGGGTGGGCGGGCAAGGGATTTAATGAGCACCAGCGTAGGCCCTCGGTGCCTCGAGAAGCCAGGTTTTCCTGCTACAGTATGGAGGAAAATTCTAGAACACAAACGCTGTGAGGGCAGAGATGTTTGTGTGCTTCACCAATCTGTGCCCCTAGGGTGGGCAATGGGAGGCACCCAATAAAGGTCTGTTGAACGCGTAACAGAGCAAGCACTGGAATGAGATGGCTGGTGGCGTCTTCTCGTGCCGGGGACAGGGGACAGGGGTCATCTGCTCCCGAGGCCCAGTCACTGGCTGCCGCAGCTGTGAGCATCGCTGCGGAGGAGGGGCCCTGCCTGCCACCCAGGGGCCTGGGGTCTCCTGGGGAGTGTGCCCAGAAGCACCCGATGGGGCAAGGGGTCCTGCCCGGAGGACCCTACCAGCTGGGGGGAGCGTTGCCCTTCTGTCCTGCGTCACCGCTTTCTAAGATCCTGATGAGAACGTGGAAGCCTGTGTCATCGAGGACTGCTGACTGGGGGGATAGCCAGGGCTCTGAAGACAGGTCAGGAGCCGGGTCACACCAAGCCCCGCAGGAGACGAGGTGGCCCCGGTGTCACTGAGCCCCCCAGGTCCCCTGCTTTGCTCCGCAGGCTGCACGGCTGCGGCAGGTGCAGCCCAGTAGGGTGTGCGCAGGCTCCTGGGGATGGGGCCGGGCCCCCCTCTGACCTCCCACCAGGTGGGCCGGGGCGGGGGTCAGTGCAGGACAGGCTCGGCCGAGCCCACCACCGCCTTGCCCCGCAGCCCGGGGATGAAAAGCGTCTCTAGGGCTTTAGAAGGTTGAAGAAAATCCACAGAGAAGACTGCTTCCTGGAGCGTGAGCACCGCATGGGATGCGGATCCCGTGAACCTGAACCAAGTTTTATTGGTGCAGAGACGCGGGGGCCTTGGCACTCGCTGCTGACTTCCGGCTGCGGCGCAGTGGGAAGTGGTGACAGGAGCGTGTGGCTCTCAGAGCAGGAGCCACTCGCCCCCAGCCCTTCGGGGTCTGCAGGCGCTGCCCGCGGGGGTGGAGGGGCGAGGGCCGCACACCAGCACCCCCGCTCAGGGCCGAGGCTGGCTGTCCGCGCACTGGGGACGTCCTCTGACGCCCCAGAGGTCCTGTCGCGGGGGAGAGCAGCAGGTCACAGGCCACACGCTCATTAGCCCCGCTGCCCAGGGAGCCTCGTGCCCCCGGACCCCCCGCACCCTGCACCCCGCACGCAGTAAACGCACGTGTTCCCGGACAAGTGGACGGTTCCCGCAGGCCCTGCGCTGGGGGGTGGGGGGGTTCAGAGGGAGCCAAGCCGGGGTGACCGGGCGGGGGAGCAGGCTGTGGAAGCCAAAAGGAGCTCCCCGAGGTGCCCCAGGGCCCAGGACGGGGTGGGGCGGGCAGGCTGGTGGGCGGCCCTGGGCAGGTGGGGACAGGGACAGCTCTGAGCTGGGAAGGAACTAGCACATCTGGCCTGGGTTGGCTGCGTGGGGGCAAGAGGCACGGCCCGGCGTCCACGGGCCAGCAACGGACCGGAGGCCAAGTAGCCAGCATCTCCCAGTGGCCAGGTGGGAGGAAGCACATCTAAGCTGGGGCCTGGGCGGTGGCAGGGAGCCCGCGGGGCATCTTGCCTCTGAAGCAGAGCTACCAGGGGCAGCCCCAGCCTGGGGTCCGAGGCCCTGGAGAGATGAGGAGGGGCTGCTGGGCCCTGCAGCTGCCCCCGCCTGCCTCTGGGTTGCACGTCTGCCCCGGGAAGTGCCTGAGGTCGGGGTGAGCACCTGCCCCACTGCCCACGCAGTCCTGGAGCCTCTGGTGTCCCCCAGACACGAGAACCTGGCCCGTGAGCCCTCCGTCTGCAAGGATGCCCCAGCCGCCCCACCTTCACCCCTGTGAGTCACTCAGGTCGCGTCCGACTTTGGGGAACCCCAGGTCCCACCTGCCGGGCCTGTGGCCAGTCTGTGGGCGGATCTCGGGGTGGGGGGGCTGTGAAAGCCAGGTGTCTCGAGCCCTGAGGATGTGATCTCTGCAGCCCTGGGTCCCCACCCCAGCCGCTCTTGCGGCAGCGGAGATGGAACTAATGAGCCTGAGGGGTCACCACCCGATCTTCATATTATCACCTGTCTTTCCTGCGTCTTCAAGGACTCGGGACAGAACGTTTGTCCAGGGCCGTATTATAGTAAAACCCCAGCTGCGTCGATTCTGCTGTTTATCGTGATGCTTATCATCACTTGTATTTTATGGGCCAGACGTCTGGGGCAATTTTCTTTTCATTTGCAAGAGACTCTATTATTCAGAATCACAGCACAGAAAGGGGGATGTTTATTTGAAGGAGATGCAGTTTCTCTTTACAGAATTTATGTAGAATGTCTCCTAATGCATTTTTAAACTGAAATCTGAGAAGCAATTTTCATGCCAGCTACTATCCTGCAGAGACACCAGAATCTGGCGATTGGCATAAAAAGAAAAAACACATGTAACTTTATCAGTTAGGAAAAAAAAAATGTGAATGATAAAATTGTCCTTCTTTTCCAGAAAGCAGCACATGTAAATTTTTTTAAATAAAATCTTTAAAAAGTAAAAAGTCTGACTTAGGTGGTGAATCCTGAAATACATGGGAAAGAGAAAGGAAGGTAAGTCACCTGGAACCCGACCAGCTGGAGAGAAGTGGTCCTGACAGTGCAAACTTGCTCCCCGGCTTTATTCTGTGCAGCAACCACACTTATTAGCTGGGCAACGTCGCTCTCGTGGCTTCCCCCAGCAGGGGACCAACCCAGGGAGATATATGAACAATAATTTCCCTTTTGTCATTGACCCAAGGGCCATTACTTAATTTATTTATTCCTGAGAGACACGGAGAGAGGCAGAGACCCAGGCAGGGGTTATCTTTGGATAACCTGGGACCCAGGTTATCTTTGGAGGGAGACCTGCCAGGGGCCAGAGGGGCAGGTCAGCCACGGTCCTCAGGCTGCACGGCCGTCCGAGGGCTCCTCCGGGGGTGCTGGGAGCAGGACAGCGCTCGGCACATGTTTGTTGAGTGACTGGTGGGGGAATTAGTCCATCAACAGGCCAAGGGTTGCTTCTCCCCTGGGAAGCAGTGAACCTGAGGGTTGGGACCCCCTTGACGCTCAAGCCGGTTAGACCAGTCTGAAATACGAGAGCTGGGGTGCACACAGAGAGGCAGTGGTGACCCCGGGGAGGCAGAGGCCTCTGACCGGGCCCTGTCTGGGGCCCAGCAAGCACGCGTGCCACTGAGGGGACTGCGGAGGAGACGCGGGACGCCCCTGCCTCGGCCGCAGGGCCTCTTCCTGACGCTCACAGCTCCCTCTCAGGTCCGCTCACGCACTGCTTTCACGCAAGACCCGGTCACATGCTAGGATCATCCTGCAGGAAGGAGGGCGGAAGTGCCGTGGAAGTCCCCGCATGGAGTCAAGTGACAGATCCATAAAGGGTTAAATATCCAAAATATGAAAAGAACTTCATAAAGCTCAAGAACAACAAAACTAAATAATCCAATGTAAAGATGGGCAGGATGAAGAGGCATTTCCCCAAAGAAGAGATCCAGGCGGCCGCCAGGAAAGATGCTCAAGGGCACCTGGGGGCCTCGGCGGCTGAGCGTTGCCTTCGGCTCAGATCATGACCCCAGGGTCCCGGGATCGAGTCCCGCGCCGGGCTCCCCGCAGGGAGCCTACCCCTCTGCCTGTGTCTCTGCCTCTCTCTGTGCGTCTCTCATGAATAAATAAAATCTTTTAAAAAAGAAAAGATGCTCAACATCACTCATCATTAGGGAAACACAAACCAAAACTACAATGAGGGCGGCTGGGGTGCTCAGTGGGTTACACATCTGCCTTCAGCTCAGGTAATGATCTCGGGGGCCTCAGAAGGAGCCCCATGTCAGGTCCCTGCTGGCGGGGAGCCTGTCTCTCCCTCTGGCCCTGCCTCCAGCTCATACATGTTTGTTCTCTCCTACTCCCCCTCCCTCGCAAAATAAATAAATGAATAATAAAAATTTAAAAACCCACGCTGAGTTACCACCTCACACCTGTCGCAATGGCTAAAATTAACAACACAAGAAACACCAGGTGTTGGTGAGGGTGTTGCAGAAAGGGGAGCCCTCGTGCATTGCTGGTGGGAGTGCGAACTGGTGCAGCCACGCTGGGAAACAGTGTGGAGGTTCGTCAGAAAAATTAAACACAGAGCTGCCCTACGACCCAGAAAGTGCCCTGCAAGGTGTTTTTTGTTTTTTTTTTTTTCAAATATTTTTTTTAAGATTATTTATTTATTTATTCATGATAGTCACACAGAGAGAGACAGAGAGGCAGAGACATAGGCAGAGGGAGAAGCAGGCTCCACGCAGGGAGGCCCGATGTGGGATTCGATCCCAGGTCTCCAGGATCGCGCCCCGGGCCAAAGGCAGGCGCCAAACCGCTGCGCCACCCAGGGATCCCCCCTGCAAGGTGTTTACCTAAAGAATACAAAAATAGGGACGCCTGGGTGGCTCGGGGGTTTAGCGCCACCTTCAGCCCAGGACATGATCCTGGAGACCCGGGATAGAGTCCCCACGTCGGGCTCCCTGCGTGGAGCCTGCTTCTCCCTCTGCCTGGGTCTCTGCCTCTCTCTGTGTCTCTCGTGAATAAATGAATGGAATCTTTAAAAAAAAAAAAGAATACAAAAATATAGATCCAAAGAGGCACCTGCTTCCTGGGGTTCACAGCAGCCAGGTCCACAATAGCCAAAGTAGGGAAAGAGCCCAGATGTCCGTGGACGGATGAACGGGTGAAGAAGACAGGATATGTACACAGTGGACGATCGCTCAGCCCTCAGAAGGAAGCCCTGCCATTCGCCACAGCGTGGATGGACTTAGAGGGCATTACGCTCAGCGAGACAAGTCAGTCAGAGAAGGACAAACACCATATGATCCCACTCACGTGGAATTTTTTTTAAAGATTTTATTTATTTATTCATGATAGACAGAGAGAGAGAGACAGACAGACAGACAGAGAGGCAGAGACCCAGGCAGAGGGAGAAGCAGGCTCCATGCAGGGAGCCCGACGTGGGACTCGATCCTGGGACTCCAGGGTCACACCTGGGTCGAAGGCAGGCGCTAAACCACTGAGCCATCTAGGGATCCCCTGTACCAGAATTTAAATAGAAAACTTTAAAAAGAAGGAAGGAAGGAAGGAAGGAAGGAAGGAAGGAAGGAAGGAAGGAAGGAAAAAAGAAAGAAAGAAAGAAGAATGAAAGAAAGAAAGAAAGAAAGAAAGAAAGAAAGAAAGAAAGAAAGAAAGAAAGAAAGAAAGAAAGGTGATGGCGAGCCTAGTTTAGGTACTAGAACCCCACAGAGAGCTGCAGGTGTTGCCCCAACTCTCCTGCCACCAGGAGGACGTGGTACCTGCAGTCGGAAGTCGGCAAAGTTGAGAAAAGCCTGGGAAGGAGCCGCCAGGAGACGTATTTGAGAGAAGTAGACGGTTTTCTCCATGAAGATAGAACATGGAGCGTCCGTCATTCTGCTGGGACCTACATTTTCTTTACCATCATCCCTTACTGGGAGGCTGATTTCACCACCGTGGCGTCTCTTGTGCGCCCGAACATCACGCACCCAGGCGTGACATGGAGGCCTGCAGTGCTGTCCCCGAGGAAACCAGAAACGGGAGGACAGGAGCAGACCACGCCTTGGGGATGCCCCGACGGCTCGGCCGGGCCCTGCCACCGGGCAGGAGGTGGCTGCGCACACGCGGCTGTCCCAGGAGCAGGCGGGCCGGGCATGGGCGTTGGTGGCCCTATGGCTGGTGCCCTGGGCGTGCGGGCACACGGCCTGCCTCCCCAGTGGCCTGCATCGGCGGACGAGCCCTGACCCTCAGTCTGCACCTTGTGCTTGGTTAAATCACAGATTTGCTTAGGAACTTCCCGTTTGAAACTTGATCATATTTTTTAAACTGTTCATTTAGCATTTGGCCAAAAATAAATAAATAAATAAAGGAAAATTCGTACACGTCCACATTCTTCAGTGTGGTGCTTCCCTGGGACCCAACCCGGGGAATGTGTCAGAAAGGGAAGGAAGCCGCCCGCGAACAGGCTGCTGTTCCTCGCCCCGTGCGCAGGGAGCGCTCTCACTGACATGCCGCTCCCAGGAACCCTTAAGGACCAAGGAAAGGTGCGGAGCTCATTGGATTACATAATTTCTTGAGAATACGTTTTTTTTGACTGACAGGTGGGCTTCAACATGATGGGCTTGTAAAAGCGTCCCGGCCACAGAGTCCCGTAAAACAACAAGATCGTTAGCCCTCCAGCCACACATGTCCGTGTTCCGTGTTAGGGACCCCCCTGCAGCGTGCAATGCACAGCCGTCCCTACTGCCCGCAGCACACCTTGACTTAACAGCAACCGCCCCGGAAAACCCTCGGGCCTCCTGGCTTCTGTGGGTAAATATTCCACTTTAAAATACCATCATCCCCAAACGCGGTGTTGACAGTTTTGCTTTTAATATTACATTGACTTTATCTATTTTTAAAGATTTTTATTTAGTTGTTCATGAGGCACAGAGAGAGAGGCAGAGACACAGGTGGAGGGAGAAGCAGGCTCCATGCAGGGAGCTCGACGTGGGACTCGATCCCAGCACCCCGGGGTCACGCACCCACACCCTCTGCAAGTCTGTGCTCAGAGACTCTGTTTCCTGGACTCTGGGTCACGGGCTCCCGCATCTTCACATTTCCAGTAAGAACATTCCAGGCTGTGGTCTCTTCAGTCCATACAAGCACTATTCCTCCCACGGCCTGCGCTTGGCAAGAGCGTGTTTATATCAGCACCACAGACAACTCATTTAATCTTCAACATCCACTTTGAGACTAAACTTACGGTAGCGTCCAGAATCACGTCAGATAAGTCACTGTCCGTGAGACAAAGCTCTGAAAGCTTCCTGCTGACCCCAAGCATTGAATGAAGACCTTGACACAATTTTACTTGACTTATTTTCTACTTTAGAGGATCTAATGACTCCCACAAAACTGATGTTATTCAACTGATCTTGAAGTTCTATTTTTGGGCGTGGAGGCCACGTATTAACACATATGGCTTTCCTTTTGACACATGCAGAAAATCTAGAAATAAAAGCGAAAAAAACTAATGAACAATGACAGCCATTTGATCCAAAAAGTCATGCCTCTCAAAGCAATTGCTAAATGGAGCCTCTGACATTGTACATCTTAATTCCTCACCTTTGCGAATTATGTTCTTAAAATAACTGCTAACTTTTGAAGCACAAGCTGACGGCTTCTCAGCGAACTTTTGCCCCTGAAGATTGGCGGTCTGTGCTGTGTGCGAGGCCAAGCGCCCATCCATGGACTTTATCCTGTGTCCACGGACATGGACTATATCCTGCGTCCTGCAGAGCACGCAGCAAGTCTGGCAGGCGCCCCAGAGTCCCCCGGTCCCCAGCAGGGTGCCCCAGGCCTTTTGCAGGCCACGCGGTTCTGGGACAGGCTGCCCACATTCACCAGTACTGGCCTGGCAACTCTGTGTTTTCGGACCCTCTTGATGGTCTTACGAAGTGAAGATGCCCCCAGAGGACACAAGAACAAGGAGACACGGCCCCGTTATAAACCCAAGCCACGGATCCCAAGTCAAAAGTAATTGAGAAAACATATTTGTATTTGGAATTTTTTTAAAGATTTTTTATTTCGAGGTATTCTCTCCACCCAACATGGGGTTCAAGCTTACAGCCCTGAGATCAAGAGTCACTGGCTCCACAGGCTGAGCTCACCAGGCTCCCGGCTTTGCGTTTAGGGGTGCTCAAAGTGTTCACAAGTAGCAGGCGGTCTTCAGGGCTGAAACCCCAGGCGGGCCCAGCCCTGTCCATGGCTACCTTGGCGGAAAGCTCTGGTCCTTGCACAGGTGGCTTCACCCAGGCCCTGCCACTGCCTGCGGCACCCTAGTGAGGCAGGGTCCCATCCCTGCAGGTGCGGCCCGCGATGCCAGTGGATGCTCCTTCTAGAACAGCTCACCCAACACGTGCCTTTGCCTTTTCCATGTTTTTTCAATGTATCTCTGCCTCTTCCCTGCAAGATTTCTCTTGTTCTAGAGATGGGATTGTACACCGAGCGGAAAGGGGTGGATCTGGCGGGACCCGAGGGCACCCCACCCCCGTGTGCCTCACCCTGCCTTCTGCACACCCCTCTGTGAGCAGGACCAGAGCTGCGGGCGCTGGGGTTCCCAAGTCTGTGCGTCCATCCCGAGACCTATTCTGCAAAAGGGGGATTGTGATCACCTCCCCCAGCTTCAGGCTGCTGTCCCCTGGCCAGCTAGTGAGGGTGGAGAGCTGAGCGGTCATTCTGAACCAGGGCAGTGGCAGCAGGCAGGTCCCCGTGTGTGACATGCGGGCCGGGGCCTCGTCACCTTCCAGCCAAGTCCCCGGCAGCTGTGGCCTCCAGACGGCTCAGAGGCAGCCGGCCCTGCAGGACGGCCCACCCTCTCCTGGGCTCCCTGAGCCCTCGGTCCCTGTGGGGTCCTCCCCACCCACCCTCCCTGCAGGGCATCCCCCCACTGCCCTGCAGGGCCCCGGCGCAGAGCCAGCCTCACACAACCCCACCGGCCGGGTACAGACCCTGCCCCAGCCCCATGGGTGGGTGAGGGTGACCCTGGAGCGTGGAGGGGCTAAGTCCTCCTCCACTAGCATTTCCTCAGGACACAACCACCTGGTGACATGTGTGCCTCAGTGTGTTGTCCCGATGAGGCCACGTAGCAGACAGACCCGCGCGGTGACAGTGTTTGAAGTATAAGTGATCATCATTCAAATAGTCCCGTTTCTGGACCCGTGAGTCATCACGCTGGGAACACGCGGTGGCTGGCCGTGACCACGGGTGGGGACCTGGTTTAAAACCGGGTGACCTCGTTTACATTTCCCAGCCTCTGTTAGTGAAGACAGGTCAGCTGAACCCACTTGTGCACAGAGCCGAGGCGGAGCTGGCCGCCAGGTGCTGGGTCCTCCCGGAGGGGGGGGGGAGCCTGAGCCCCCTGGACTTCGTCGCCTGAGGGACTCTGAGCTCCGCTACAGCCACGGACCTTCCACAGTGGGCCCGGGAGGGGCCGGGCGGGGGAGGCCGTCCCTCCGTCTACACTGTCCTGTGGGGGCCACACGACTCGCTGCCCCCAGGGCAGGCTGAGGACTGGGGGTCAGGCAGACGTGTAGGATCTCGGGGAGCCCCCTGAGGCAGCAGTCCTGGGGTGTGAGCGGGGCTGGGTGGCCCCCACACTTGTCTCCCAGAGCCCATAATCCTTAGATCACCTGCCATCGGCGCGGCTTGTGAGCAGAAGGCAATGGTGGTCGCAGGCATCACGTGGCCACTTGAGGCCTGCGGGCTCCTTGCCTCCCCCGAGAGGGGCCCCAGGGAGGCCGCCCGCCACCCCCGCCCCACCCGCTTCCTCCCTCCACCCCCCCCAGGCCCCCAGGCCCATCTGCAAAATGGAAACCAGGCTCCTGCCCTGCCCCCAAGAGCAGCCTGAGCGTCGGGCGGGACGGGGGTCCTAGGGCTCCTACAGCGCAGGGGGAGGCAGGACGGCCCAGGGCAGAGCACCGCCGGGCTGGGCCCCCTCACAGGTGGGAGGTGCTGGGGTCCTGACCTGGCCTGCTCTCAGCCGGTCCGGAGGGTCCTTCTGGTGTCAGGAGGGGACTTGTAACGAGCCCCCTCCCTCGGGCCCGGAAGAGTGACCCATGGGTGCTGTCCATCGCCCTACTAGTGCGGCCTCTGCTCCCTGCCCTCGGGGTCTCAGGGACAAGGAGCCCCGGGAGGAGGAAGGTGGCCTCACGGTGTGTGCTGACCCCCGGGGGCCGCCAGTGACCGCCCGCCCTGACGGCTTCACCCCGCTCGGCTCCCCCGAGGGTGTCCGAGGACCCCCATCCTGAAGCCAGTCAGGCCAGCAGCCAAGGCCCCCCGGGCTGCAGCTCCCCACACAGAGACGAGGACACCCCCCTCCCCCATCGTGACCCTGGACACAGGGGTGGGCTTCCCAGCATCCGCCGCCGGCCGTGGTGGCCCTGGCTGGCTGCCAGACTCGGCCGTCTCCGCGGGGCGACAGCCGCAGGAGCCGGGGTGGAGGGAGCCCTTCCAGGCTCAGGTCAGCCGGAGCGCGCTGGTTCTCACTGACATTAAAATGCTCCGAGGAACAACCTGATAAAAAGTTAAGGCACCGACTGGCGGGAGCCGCCCGCTGCCACTGCGGGGAGGCGACGGTGCCTCCCGGGCCTCCGGTCCCACCCCGGGTGCGGCCCCCGCCTCCTCCCAGCCCAGCCGCCACCGGGCGCCGGCTCGGAGCTGCTGGTCCTGAGTCCTGCGCACCGAGCGCCTGAGACACGCAGGGGCGCCCCGGGCCTCCTCCTCCCTCCTGGCGGCAGGTGCGCGTCGCGCTGGCCGGGCCTGGGAGACCTCGGCCCGTCCCCTCCCAGGCGCCCAGGCCGCAGCTCAGTTCCTGCTCCGAGAGCCGCTCTCTCCCGGTCTTCATCAAACACAAATTCCAGGAAAAGCATTTCCCCGGGATGCTCAGCGGGAGGAGGGAGGTGGCCGCGGGGCGCAGCCCCCAGGCCTGGAGCGCCGAGGGGGGTCGCCCGCAACCACCTGCGGAGGAAGGCGGGGTCCCTTCCCTTAGCAGCCCTTCCCTGAGCGGGGCTCCGGGGTGTCGGGGCCAAGCGGGGCCGTGGAGCGGCCGCCCCGGAGGCAGCGGACACTGACCCTCGGCTCCCACCCCCCGCGGGCCGAGTCCTCCCCAGTCCTCAGGGAAAGTCGCAGGAGGCGAGAGGAAAGACACGTGCGCGGGGACGGGGCGGCTTGCAGAGTCCGCGTGTCCAGGGCCCCCTGTCTCCTCGGCGACTCACAAGATACCTGAGTCGCCTGCCCCCGAGCGGCCCTCCTGTCGTCCCCGGGGCGAGTCGCTGAGGACCGCTCGGAGTCCCGCGTGGGTCCGGCCGTTCTCTCCGAGGCTGCAGTAGCAAGGACCGGGTGATGTGCAGACATCACTGCTCGACCCCATGGCGCCAGCGAAGCCAGGGCCGTTGTGCCCTTTGGACACGGGGGAGCCGGGGTCAGTGTCCTCCCTGCCGTCACGGCGTCAGCTCCGCTGGACAAGACGTGCCTTGGCAAGAACCGTCCACTCATTCTTCACTCATTGGCGCGTTCAGCGCACAGACGGAGCTCCGAGCCTCGTGCTAGAAGCAGGGAGCTGGCCCCCACGTGGCCCCCACCGTCCAGCCCTTCAGTACCCCAAGGACGGTGGGTCTGGGGAGGGCTGAGGCGTGACCCTGCAGGCCCAGGCTCTGCAGAAGGGACGGGGTACGAGGAGCTACGAGAGCCGGGGAGGCCGGGCCCGGAAGGCTCAGCGGACAGAGGCCAAGCGCCTGAGTGGTCCGTAGATGGGGCTCAGTACGCCCCACGGGGCGCAGGGGCGGCCGCTCACCCAGCGCCCGGAACAAACCGGGGCACCAGACCTGGAACCAGCACACGCCTCCCCGGGGCTGGCACGGATGCTCGTGGAAACACCTCCCCCTGGACCACAGCCACGCAGGAGGCGGTCGCTGCTCGGCCCAACAGCGCGCTGTCCGTGCGGCGCTGCCCTCCAGAGCGGCCGGTCCCCAGACGGACGACAAGGCCGCCACTGCCGGGCGCAGACCACGCTGGGCCGCGTATGTCTTTCCAGCCGTGGCTCCTCGTCACCCTGAGCAGCTGTGAGCGACCCACATCCGCCTCCACACGTCATTGCAGAATGACAGCATGTCCACCCTCCCCGTGGGCGCCAGCGGACTCGGCTCCGCCAGCGGCTGGGAGCAAGCCTGGCAGCTAATTGTGTGAACCATGAGGCTCACCCACGTGTGCGCAACCCGGGAGCACGACCTGTGCGTCGTCAGCCCCCCCTCTCTGCGGGCCCCCCACAGGCCCGCAACGCCGGGAGTCCGTTCCCGCCTCCGTCCTGCTCCGGGAACAGCGGGCGTTCAGAGCGTTGACCAGGGACGAGGCTCCACCTCTCGGTTAGGTGAGCCGCCCCCTGCACCCCATTCCTCTGACCCACCCCCTGAAGTCAGCGCCCAGCCGTCCCCAGATCCTGACTCTCCCAGCTTCAGCCGCAGCAGCCTGTGTGCCATCTACACTGCAAGTGTGAAACACACCGCGGATGTGGACGCTCATCCGTGTGGATCTCAGCCCTCCACGCCCACCCCCTGCAGACATGCTCACCCCCTAAGGGCAGCTCAGCAGGGGCCTCGGGGTCAGGGCTGCAGAGACAAACGTGGCACCCCGCTTATTCACACCCGACGTGTGATGTGCCAGCAAGCCACGTGTGCCTGCAGTGCACCCGCCGCAGCACTCAAGTGCTCCTGCAGCCCAGCCGCCCACTTGCCAGCTCCCCGGACCCCGTCGTTCCTGCGCCCCAAACCCTGCAGCGGCTCCAGCTCAGTCTGCAGATCAGCCCCGCCCAACCAGAGCTCCCCGCGCCTGCCCTGCGGCCCCCCCATCCTCCCTGCAGGCCAAGCAGCGGGGATGCGGCCTTCTGGGGGTCTGCTGGCCCCGGACCAGCCCTCTCTCTCCGTCCCTTCTCCCTCTCCGGCTCCTGCCTGCCGTCACCTTATCCTGCTCTGCCTACTGCCATGTCGGGCACCTGACACCACGTGCCTCTGGCGTCTCCCTCTGCCCTTTAGAATGTGCAATCCGTGGAGCAGGGGTCGGCCTGCCCCCATCCAGCGCCGTGCCTGCCACACGGCCCTGTGCAATGCAGGCTCACTGAGTGGACGAAGGAATGATGGACGGTGACGCCCCCTGTGTCCTGGAGCCGCAGTGTCCGTGCCGGGGACTGTCTGCCACCAGGGTGTGTTTGGAAGTATGCACTTGAAGATTTCCGTCAGATAATGAAATATCCCAAGTGAAGAATTTCTCATCAATTCTAAGCAATACGCATTGATTAAATGAACTATATGCAATGTCCATTCACGGGATGATGGTGCAGAAATTGGAAATAACGCGTTTGGAGCCACTCAGAGTGCAGACCCCGCGTTGGGCTGTCCTCTGGCCTGAGACCGACATGTCCTGGTGGCCTGTCACCCTGGGGAGCCCTCATCTTCTGGGGAGCTCCTTTCAGAGAGAGCCTCGGACCCTGTGCCTTAAAATAAGAGGTAGACCAGATGTTGGAGGAGCTGTCTGTGAAAATAAAAACTGATAAATCTTTTACAGAGTTTGACAAAAATGGTTGAATTTATGAAGGAAGCTTTTAAGACAAGCAGGCAGAGGAATAAATCTCTCAGAGAGTGTCCAAGCTACAAGATTTGCTCTCAATATGTGAAGAAGGAAATCAAAGACCGAAAGATCTGCTGTGTCGGCTGCTGTCACAGAAGGACTCAGTTTAAAGAAGACCTTTCTGGAAAGCCGGGCCTCCCCCGATGCCACACGAGACGGAGGGGGAGATACGACAGGCAGAGGTGCTCCCACCTGGATGGGCAGGGGAGGCTTTTTGAGAACAGGCCAAGCAGTGGGGTCAGAGGCAGGCCCAGATCCGCGAGCTAGGGAGCTTCTCTGGCACCAAGCTTGCTGCAAGCTTCTGCCTTCCAGGCAATGTCTTCAAAGGGGTGACGTCCCCATAAACACCCACCCAGGAGGGCATGGAAGGGAGCTGAGGTGGAGTGGGGGTCACCCCACGGAATGGGTTTTGGGATTTACATGAGTTTTAAATAAATAATTTAAAAAAATCTGGCATGGGGTCACCATAGACCCTGCCCCAAGGGCCAGCCCAGGGGATGACAGGACCCAGGGGACAAACTTCTGGGTGCAAGGCGCTGGGCAGAGACAGTATCCTCTGGACCCCATGCAAGTGCAGGAACTTTGGGCATGGCTTCCCACCCCGTTATGTCCACCGCTGACCACAGAGGTGCTGGGGACGGAGGCAGAAGCTCGGGGCGGTGGGAGGGGGCAGAAGCTCCAGTTGGGGAGGGCAGGAAACTCAACCAGGGGCTGCACCTGCATTAGGACCAGGCAGTTTCATCACCAACTTGAGACCCATTGCGTGGCTGGCACAGACCCCGGGGAGGGCCAGCCCTGCCAGCCCTGCCGAGTGGTGCAGGAAAGGGATGCCTGAGTGTGGCTGCTGGAACCGGGCAGGCCCCGTGAGGCCCCCGGCATGAGGACACTCTGAGTCTGGGCATTCATAGCCCAGGGGGTGTGAGCCACCGAACTAAGGCACAGAAGCAGATAGAATGCTTTTCGCCTGGGCCTTCTTTTTCACTTGAGGAAAATTAAAATAGGGCTTGTTGACTGAAGCTATTCCACAAAAAGCTTGAATTTAAATGAGTTTGTACAAGAGCAGAGCAGAGAAGAGCCCAGTGGGGGAGGGAGCTTAAGACAGAGGCTGCAGAGCCCCGCACTGGGGCCTGTGGCACCTGGCCATGTGTTTCCAGCCCCAGGGGTGGCATTCGTCCCCTGCTGACAAGGACACTCCCGTGAGGCTCTGGCTTCCTCGGTCCTTAGCTCCACTGTCTGTGGAGGAGAGAGGAGCGCACGGCCCAGGGCTCCCAGCAGCATCCCGGGGGCAGCTGTGATGGCCCTGCCATGGGTCATGGTTCATCCCTCTGCCGGTCGCTGTGGCCAAGGAGCCTGGTACTCTCACTGGCCAGCCCCAAGGCATGTGCCCAACTCCAGGCTGACATCGGCAAACGGAGCACATGTTAGGGTGGGGAAGGACGGTGACCCCAAAGAAATGATGGCCAGGCAATAAAAGAAGTGACTAATGAAGTCGCTTAGGCCCCCCGGGCCGCAGGCCTGCTGTCTCCCTCCGGAGTCCGGGGTGAAGGAGGACACGATGCAGAGCGATGGGGACAGAGTCCATAAACGCACACCAGTTTCCGTGATTTGACAAGAATCAACCATGGCCTAATCAGGAGCCCAGTTCCGGCCGGTCGGATGGGGTGGGCACCGGGATGGCCCAGCCTGCAGCTCGAGAGGGCCCCTCCCGACCAGGTCCACCTTCCGGGCTTCTGAGCGCCCAGGGATGTGGGTGAGACGTTGGGCGCAGTAGACTTGGGGGAGCCCCACAAAGCCACCTCCGCGTGGGCCACACCCCCACAGCCGGGAAAGGCCCGGAGTGGGAACAGCCCGAGCGTCTTGAAGCATGAAGGGTGTGACTCCTCGATGGACACACAGAGAGGGGCCCCCCAACTCCAGCAGGTAGCAGGCAGTGGGGGTGGAGACCCCGACAGGCCCACTGAGGGGAGCGCCCGGGTAGGCCCCCCGCCGGGTGGGACTAGGCAGGAGGATAAATTCACACCCAAAGTGGAAGGGAGGGTGGAGGGCCAGGGAGGGATGAGGAGCCGGTGGGGGCCCCAGACCCGGGGGAAGCCCCCGGGCACAGCCCCCATCTAGTTCTCTGTTCCGAGCCCCTCCTCTTGGGAAATCTTGAAAATCTTCCAGGACTTTGTCCTCTCCTCTTGGAACCGAGCAAGCCCAGGGAGTGCGGGGCCCGCCTCCCCATCTGCCTGAACCCCCAGTGAAGACCCCCTCGGCCTCCCGCGGCATTCTCAGTCCTTGTGAAAGGTCTGTATTCCCTGAGCCATTAGGACCCTGAAGCGGAGAACACCCCATCTGCGCGCCCCCCAGGAGCAGCCCCCGCCGCGGCCAGTGAGTCCGCACCGGGTACAGGATGGAACACGGGGAAGGGGGGGCTGGAAGCCCTGGGGCACCGGCACCGTCGGGGGGTTCTGGCTGTAGGCGGGTGTTCTGTGGCGCAGCTTCTGCACCTGGGGACCACACGGCACACGTTGTTCATTTACTTGGAGACTTGGACGCGGTGGCTTGTCCTGCCCACTCCCGGTGCCACCGCCCAGACGCTTTTGCTCCTCAAGCGCCATTCGTGTCCCGATGCGAACCAGAGGCCTTCTTGTTTCCCTGCCCGGCCCGATGCCACCTCCGACCCCACAGGCCCTCTCTCCTCGCCCGTCAAGCTCTGCCTTCCACCAGCACAGGCCTGTGGTGACTGTGTTCCCAGAAGCCCTTCTGCCCCCACCGAACCTGTTCGTTTCACAAAAGCAACCTGTGTTCCCTGGAGAACCTCAGAAGGCCGCCGCCCCCGCCCACCGGGGATCAGTCCCGTCTCTGGGGCAGCCCCCCTTGTAGACTCAAACACACGCAGGAAACACAGATTCCCAACCCATCAGTGGGCTGTCGCCTTGTGTTCTCACCGTGAACACGGCCCACCGTCCTCACCCCTAAGGATCACAGGACTTTGGCTTGTTTGGCATTTTCATGATTTAATCAGCCTTCTCTTGAGAGCTCATGCTTTCCGAACTGCAGACAATGCTGCAGTGAACATCTTCACCCAGTCGAGTTCCTTCAGTCTCGCAGGGACTCCCCAGGATAATTTCCTAGTGGTGAGATTGCTGCATCCAGGAGAATGCAGTCCTAAGGGCTCTGTAGGAACAGCCAAGTAGAGGAGCAGGGGAGGGGGAGGAGAAGGAGAGTGGGGAGGGGGAGAGGTGGAGAGAGGGAGAGGGAGAGAGGGGGAGAGACCAGAGGAGGGGAGGAGGAGAGGGGAGGGAGGAAGAAGGAAGGAAGAGAAGTGGGGAGGAGGGAAGGGGAGGGGGAGGAGCAAGGAGGAGGAGGATGAGGAGAAGGGGAGGGAGGAAGGAGGAGGGGAGGAAGGAGTGAGGAGGAGATGGCAGAAAACAAGAGAAGGGATGGGGAGGAAAGTCTGGGCAGGTGGTTCATCCCGGCCTGGGGAGGGCTCTGGAGCCTGCCCAGTGGGAGGGTGAAACTGGGCCACTCACAAAAATTAACTTGAAACAGATTAAAGACTTAAACATAACACTTAAACCTGTAAAATTCCGAAAAGAAAAATATAGGGGGAAAGTTCCTTGGCATTGGTCTTGGCAATGATTGTTTGCATATGACACTAAAAACACAAGCAATGAGAGCAAAATTCACTAAGTGGAAGGACATCGAATTAAAGGGCTCCACCCAGCAGAGAAACCATGGACACAGTGAAAAGGCAAATACAGCAAAGGAAAAACATTTGCGAACCACAAACATGGTAAGGGGTTGGTATTCATAATATATAAGGAACTCACACAGCTCAAGAGCAAAAAACTAATAATAATCCAATTAAAAAGTGGATTTTTTAAAAAATGACATTTTCCCAAAGAAGACCTACAAATAATTAACAGGTACATGAAAAGATGCTCCACATCACTAGTCATCAGGGAAATGCAAATCAAAGTCACGATGAGATGTCAACTCACCTGTGTTAGAAAGGCTGTGGTCAGAAGGACAGCAGAGAACAAATGTCGGTGAGGACTGGGAGAGAAGGGAGCCCTCGTGCACAGTTGGTGGGACTGTAAGTTGGTGCAACCACTATATGAAACACTACAGAGGGTTCTCAAAAAATCAGAAGTAGAAATACCATTTGAGCAGCAATCCCACTTCTGAGTGTATATCCAATTTAAGCAGGCTCCCTGCGCAGCATGCAGCCTAATGCAGGGCTCGAACTCATGACCCTGAGATCAAGACCTGAGCTGAGATCAAGAGTCAGGCGCTCAACCAACTGACCCATCCAGACACCCCTGAAATCACTATCTTGAAGAGATATTGACACCTCCATGTTTATTGCAGCATTATTTACAGTAGCCAAGGTATGGAAACAAGCCAAGTGTCTTTCGGTGGATGAATGGATTGAAAGTGTAATACATACACACTCGGACTAAAATATTGTTCAGCCATTAAAAAGAAGAGAATCCTACCTTTCTGACAGCATGGATGGACCTTAGGGACATGATGCTCAGTGAGAGAAGTTTACTTCTTCCTTTCCAATTTGGATGCTGTTTATTTCCTTTTCTTGCCTGATTGCTGTGGCCACGACTTCCAGTACTCTGCTGAACAGAAGCAGCAAGAGTGGGCATCCTTGTCCTGTTCCTGATCTTAGAGGAAAAGCTTTCAGCTTCTCACCATTGAGTATAATATTGACTGTGAGCTTGTCCTTATGTCTTTACTAGGTTGAGGAATGTTCCCTCTCAACCCCGTTCACTGAGTTTTTATCATGACTGGAATTGCATTTTGTCAAACGCCTTTTCTACATCTACTGAGATCACATGGACTGATTTGCAGAAGTTGAACCATCCTCGCATCCCTGGAATAGATCTCATTTGATCATGGTGTATGATTCCTTTAATGTGCCATAAAAATATGTTTGTTTTGATACGTGACAGCTGGAAGCATGTTTAACCCGCTGGCATCTTATGTGTGGAGGAAGCAGATACACTATGATTAGTGCTTCTACAGTGCTGGGCATATGTAAGCGTCCAGACCCCACGGGGGCACACCTGGGTGCCCTTTCCACGTCTGCAAGAGCCATGCCGAGTCTAGGGCTGTGTGAGGATCCAGTGAGCTTGCTTAGGCCAAGCCCCTAGAACAGCAAGCACGTATCGGGGGCGCGGTTCACTTTACCTTGGAGCTCTCAAATATGTGGGACAGTCCAAGTCAACCATTTACAATTTTGAAAACTGGGTAACCTGCCCCTGAGGACAGATGGACTTCCGAACACAACAGGACAAAGCAAGGAGAACCTTGATCACACAAGTGATCTTCCAGGAGTCACCAGACAAGCGAGAGCCTGTCTTTCACAATCGATTTGGTGAAAACCCTCCCACTGAGGGGGAAAGAGAAGAAAGTGTGAGGAAACCGAGGTAGGACAGAGGCAGAGGGTTAAAGACCACAGAGTGCAGCCACCTTGCTGTCCATGAGTTGGAGAGTCCCTGGGTGCTCCCAGGAAACCAAGCAGAGTGAGAAGTGGCTGGCAGAGGGAGACAGCCGTGCGCAGAGACACGGGCGCAGAGTTGTCGCAGCTCCGTGCCGCACACACTCGTTTTCAGAGCGCTGAGCTTTCGGGTTTTAATTTTCTAATTAAGAAGGAAAAAAATTGCCAGAATGCTTGGTATTCAAATGGGAAGTAAAATGTGTGTAAAATCAATATTTTAAAGGATCAATTTGCTTTTTAGCTCCGGCTCTTCCTTCTTTTCTATTTACGTTTATTGTAAAAAACCACTCATAAGACAAACCCAAGTCACTTGCACTGATTTATCAGATAGGATGGGGTGAATCTGGAATTACTCAGTAACCTAACAGAAATAGAAGGAATTAAAAACCATCTAGGCGATCAACCACTTTGTGTGTTTTACTAAATTCAAATACCAAATACTTTAGAAAGAGGGGACCCAGAGGTATTAAGCAATGCGATATTAACATTCCCCAAGAGATCATAATAAATATACTTTTATCCAGATGTGAAATGGTGCCAAAATGCCCTGAGTGTTTAGTGGAGACAATGTTTCCTCACATACACAATATAAATAAGAGGTTGTAACTATTCACAAATAGAAAGCCCCTATTGATTTGGGTCCCCTTTAAACCTTTTTAAACTGCTGAAACCTTAATTCCCACCAATCAAAATAATCCTTAGGGATTCATCTGTTCATTTATAAAACAAGAGCCTAAAATCTCCTCCTCATCAGGTAATCACTGAGTCCTTTGGAGGTTACAAAAAGCGATTTGATTTCAATTTATTAACTAAAAATAGGAAGTTAAAGGAGCAATCTATAACTGTATTGTGGTTTTGTAAACAAACATTCATTTCTCTCCATTCAGTGAAACATGGATTACTAATATTGAATAACAAACAAGACTGATTTGATTAATTTAATAATCTGAGTGGTTTCTATTTTTGGAGACATTTATTACAAAAGGAGATCATTTTTAAACAAACTTTTTATTCTAGAATAGTGTTAGATTTACAGAAAAGTGTGAACATGGCACAATTCTCATAACCTACACCACATGCAAGAACGATTATATTATTTATTGACCTATATGTGGTGTGTATTATTAAATTAGAGCCCACATCTTTTTTATTTTATTTTTTTATAGTAAATTTATTTTTTATTGGTGTTCAATTTACCAACATACAGAATAACACCCAGTGCTCATCCCGTCAAGTGCCCCCTCAGTGCCCGTCACCCATTCACCCCCACCCTCCGCCCTCCTCCCCTTCCACCTCCCCTAGTTCGTTTCCCAGAGTTAGGAGTGTTCATGTTCTGTCTCCCTTTCTGATATTTCCCACACATTTCTTCTCCCTTCCCTTCTATTCCCTTTCACTATTATTTATATTCCCCAAATGAATGAGAACATACACTGTTTGTCCTTCTCCGATTGACTTACTTCACTCAGCATCATACCCTCCAGGTCCATCCACGTTGAAGCAAATGGTGGGTATTTGTCGTTCCTAATGGCTGAGGAATATTCCATTGTATAGATAAACCACATCTTCTTTATCCATCATCTTTCGATGGGCACCGAGGCTCCTTCCACAGTTTGGCTATTGTGGACATTGCTGCTAGAAACATCGGGGTGCAGGTGTCCCGGCGTTTCATTGCATCTGTATCTTTGGGGTAAATCCCCAACAGTGCAATTGCTGGGTCGTAGGGCAGGTCTATTGTTAACTCTTTGGGGACCCCCACACAGTTTTCCAGAGTTAGAGCCCACAATATATCTTAGTATGGTTCCGCTGATCAATCAATATTGACAGATCATTATCAACTAACGTTGATAAAGTTTTGTATTCCTGTCCTTTCTGCTCCAGGTCCCCTCTTCCCCCCCACCCCGACACTATATGACATTCAGTTGCCACATGTCCCTAGACTCTTCTTGGCTGTAACCATTTCTCAAACTTTTTCTTGTTTTGGATGATTTTTACAGTTCTGAGAAATCTTGGTCAGGTGGTTTGCATAATTTCTGCAAACTTGGGAGTGTTTGATGTTCTCCAGCGATTACACTGGGGTTATGGGCTCTCAGGAGGAAGACCACAGAGGAAGAGCGCCCCTGGCCATCAGAGCCAGGGCACGTGCCACCAGCAGGACTCCTTTCCTGGCCACCGGGATCACGGGGCTGAGGTCGTGTCTGCGAGGTTTCTCCCCTTTGCATGCTGGGTGCTTCGGAGAGAAGGCGCTGTGCACAGCCCACATTTGAGGGATGGGGAGCCGTGTTCCACCTCCTTGAATTCTTCTGTGTGAGAGATTTGTCTAGTCTTGCATTTATTTATAGCACATTCATGCATATTTATTTTATTCTATGGGTTATAAACCAATTACTACTTTATTTCATGTGCTGCCATACCTGCCCCAGCTTTGGCCACGGGCCCGTCTTTCGTGCGGCTCCTCTGTCTCCGCGGCATCCTCATGTTTCTTCAGACACCTCCTGTCCTGGCTGCCACCAGGTGCTCCACGCTCACCTCCTGTGTTCTCTGATGGGCCCAGAGCCAGCCGGTCCTCCCAGCAGCCGTGGGGCCCTTTCCCAGAGGAGGGGAGTATCAAGTGCTGAGCACAGGTCAGTGATGAGGCCTCACGGCCCCCGGCTCCCAGGGAAACAGAACATGTGTGTGCTAACCCACGTGAACACACACATCAGTAGCCACTGCTGCATGCGCCATCTGAGTCTACACTAGCTGAACACGAGTTCACACTGATGTCTGAGACTTTCACCCAATACTCTCAGTCCACTGCTCCCTCCTCCCTTGCTCGTCTGTGAGCTCCCTCTGTCACAGTGGGTAGTCTGCTCCCACCGCCCACATCCACTCGCCTGGCTGCACAGTGCCCCGTCCACGCGGCAGTTCCAGAGCTGTCCCCTCTTCCACCTCGAGAAGCAGCTCCTTGGCTGGAGGACGGTGCTGTGAACTGGTCCTCCCACCGTTAGCCTATGGCCTCTGCTCATCTCTGAAGTTACGAGGGCCAGCGCCTCACCCCCACCCTTTTCATGAAGCTCCTTCACACACTTGTGACGGCTCTTTCTCAGTCTGTTTTCCACCTGGGATCCCCAAACTCCCGTGTGAGTTTTTTAAGTTGTGTGCATGAAGGTTCACTCTGTGCTGTGAGGTCCTGTGTTCCCAAACACCCAGGGTCATGTATCCACCATCCAAGAGTCGCTGCCTAAAGCTCCCTGGTGCTTTGAGCATTCCAACCTCCCAGCTCATGAACATCCTCGAGCCACTGAGAGCAACCTGTCTACCAACACTATATTTCTACACTTTGGCCTCTTCCAGAATGTCCTATCAATTGAATCAACACCACGTAGCCTCTCACTTCTCAATATCCAGCTCAGACCCATGCCGGTAGGGTCGCTCACTCCTTTTCATCACCGAGGGGCATCCCACCATACTAATGACCAGTTGGTGTACCCATTCACCTACCGAAGCCCAGCGTCATTGCTTCCCACTGGGGTGACTGTGAATAAGGGTGCCTCATATGCAGCTTTTTGTACGGATATCATTTTTTAAATCTGTTGAAAACTACCCAGAAGCACAATTACTGGATCATTCAGTAAGGCTGTTTAGTGTTATCCGAGACTTTGAAGGTCTTCCAAAGTGGCTGTGCCATTTTGCATTCCCACCCGCAGTGAATGAGAGCTCCTGCTGCTCCACATCCTCGCCAGAAATTGGTATAAAACCATTTTCACATTTTAGTCATTCTTTTTTTAGAAAGGATTTTATTTATTTGAAACAGAGAGTATGCACGAGCAAGAGAGAGTATGAGGGGCAGAGGGAGAGGGAGAAGCAGAGTCCCTCTGAGCTGGGAGCCCCATGAGGGACTTGATCCAGGACCCTGCGATCATGACCTGAGCCAAAGGCAGATGCTCAACCAACTGAGCCACCCAGGTGCCCCCATTCCAGTCGTTCTGACAAGCTCTGGTCACATCTCAATGCCGTGGCCCCGTATAGTGACAGGTGATGTCCAGAATCCGTGCATCCTCACTCAAGGTCTGTGTATTGCTTTTAGAGCAACGGCCAACCAGATCCATTGTCTATTTTTTAATCGAGCTGCTTGCTCTTTATTATTGAGTTGTGAGAGTTCTTTGTATATTCTGGATGCACGGCCTTTACCAGGAAGGTGATTTACAAATATTTTTTCCACATCTGTGGCTAGAGATTGCTCAATTTTACTGATTTTCCAAGGACCTAGTTTTTCATTTTGTTGATTTTATTTATTGTGTACCTGTTTTCAATGTTGTTGACTTCTGGCCTAATTGTTATGATGTACTCTGTCCCGCTTGCACGAGCCCTAAATTGTTCGTCTTACTCCATTTCCCATAGCGGAAGTTCAGGTGACCAGCTTTAGATCCTCCTTGTTTTCTCATATGTGCATTTCCATGCCGTACATTCCGCTTCACCAACTGCATTAGCTGCATTTCACAAATTTTGATAAGTTGAATTTTCCAGAGCTTTAGCACCCATAAAGGAAGCAGACACACTTCCCAGCACTACACCAATGCCAATACCAAAACCAGGTAAGATATTATAAGAAATGTGTCTTCTCTCAAGACTTCTTCTTTGATCTATAGGGTTTTTTTTTTTTAATGTGTTGTTTAAATTAGCAAATACGTGAAGATTTTTCAGCTTTCTGCTCTTTATTTCTAGTTTAATTTCATTATGGTCTGAAAACATACTTTATATGGATCTATTCCTTAAAATATGTGAAAGCAGGGGCTCCTGGGTGGCTCAGGTGGTTGAGCCTCAGACTCTTAATTTCCCCTCAGATCTCTGGGTCATGAGACCAAGGCCCAGGTCAGGCTCCACATTCAGTGGGGCGTCTGCTTGGGATTCTCTGTCTCCTGCTGCTTCTGCACACCGCCCAACTCCGTGCAAGCTCTGTCTCTCTTAAATGAATGAATGAATGAATGAATGAATGATATTCTCGAAAAAAGTGAGAGGTTCTGGCCACACGGCCCATCCTTTCAGACAGGATGGATAGTAGGGTCGCGGCTGGGGTCCGCGGGGCTGGAGGTTCAGGCTCAGATCTGAGCCCCACGCCCCGAGCTGTGCACACCTCCTGCCGCTCATCAGCGCTGGTGCAGCAATGTCCTTCCCCGCCCATGGCTCCGGGTCCCCGTCACATGGGCCACGCGGTTGCCATCAGGACAACAGGTGCTTAGGAAGGCGCCAGGGGCAGAGCACGTGCCCCGTGCATTTTGGCTGCCGTGTGCTGCGCAGGGCTGCACCCTTGAAGGCCGGCTGGGCACGTCTGCGAGACGGCAGGTGGAGCTCAGGGCGGTTCTGAAGGTGGCCTTATCGACCCGCTTCCCGGGATGGGGGTGTCTACGGGGGTCCCTGTGCTGCCGTCCCCTCTGCTCCTGACAACGTTTCCCGTTTCCACGGTGGATTCCACCCCTGAGTCTGAGAGTGGGGGGTGTGGAGTCCTGGCCCCCCCAGAGGACCCTCCCACGGATGACTTCCCCTTGCATCTGGAAGTGGGGACTCACACACCAGGACGGGAGCGAGTGTGAGGCCTGGGGCTTGCCGGGCGCCCTCCCATCGGTCTCAGACGCCCCTGGTGGCAGACAGTCCCCGGCACGGACACTGCGGCTCCTGGACACAGGGGGTGTCACTGTCCATCATTCCTTCATCCACTCAACAAGTCATATACATCCAGGAATAAGATTCTGGTGTTTCCCGACAGACACTTGAGTGTCAGCCCTTGGCATGGTGAGCCCAGTGCCATAAGCGAGGACAGCACAGGTGGCCCCCTCCCTCCGGGCCACGGACCTCACGCAGAGAAGCACGCTGGCACACCGGGACACGGGTGACAGGTGATATCGCAGGGAGGAGCAGTTTGGGCCTGGGTGGGGGGCGGGCTGGTCTGCAGGGTAGCATGGAGCCAAGCTCTGAAGGCAGACAAAAAACCAGATGTAGGGAACATTTTGTCCTGTCCTTCCGTGGTTATTCATCACCCCCAGGGCTCCTGGGCGTCTGGTGTCAGGTTGTTGAGACTCTCGTCCACCCTCAGCCTCAAACCCACTTGTTTTCAGTGAGACCAGTGAGCACATCAGGAATCTCTGGGGAAAGAGAGAACCAAGGTCAAAGAGAATGAAGGGTTTTCAAAAACCATAAAGTGACATAAGTTCCTGAGATTCCTGGTGAGAAGGACAGACTTGGTCTCGGCGCATTCCCAGCACGGAGCCCCCGAGCCCCCCCGGATTCCCTAAGGCGGGGGCTCAGGTGTCTCCTGTTATGCTGAGGAGGTGAGGTCAGGAAAACACCTGATGGGGGGCTGGTTGCCAGGGGGCTGACCACGTGCTTACAGGTGGGACCCCCCAGCCCCAGCCCCACCCCCAGCCTCTGCCCTCGGGAGGGGCGGGGCCTCAGGGTGAACCCACAGCCATGACTGGTGATTTCATCAATCCCGTCCTTGGGATGAAGCCCCAGAAACCCCCACAAGGACGGGGTCTGGGGAGCTCCCGGGCTGGTGAGCAGGTGATGTGGGGACCATGGGCCCTGGGGGCCTGGGAAGACAATGCCCCCCCACCCCCGGCAGCTCTCCCTTCTGGCTGTGCACCTGTGTACATGATAAAGTTATCACATCCTTCAACAAGCTGGTAAACGCCCGTGTCTCTCGTTTCTGTGAGCTGCTGCAGCAAATTACCTGGCCCCAAGGAGGGGGTCCCCAGAGCCTCCAATCTGCAGCTGGTTGGTCAGAAGCACCGGTGAGAGCCTGGGGTTGGGACGCAGGGTGGGTGTTGGGGTGTTGGGGTGGGTAGTCGGGGGCCAGATGGGGGATGGGACACAGGACGATCTTCCAGGTCTGGGCACTTACCCGTGAGATCAATGTTGTTTCCAAATACTGTCAAAATCCAGGTGAATTGTAGGACATCCGGCTGGTGTCGTGGAGAGTTCTTGGGTGGAGGGCAACCCCCCCAACACACACACACACACACACACACACACACACACACACACCTGCTGGAATTGGCCCAGAACCTTTCCCACTCGGTGAGCAGAAGTGTGCCGGGTCCCAGGACCACCATTGGATGCGTTCCCCAGGCCCCGGAGCTCTGCGCTGGCCCCAGATGAGGCTGTGGGGTCAGGGGCACAGGCTGAGCTGGGGTCTGGACGCCAGTTCCAAGAAGCCAGCGTGCTTGGTGTGGCCAAGGACTTGGCAGGACCGCCGCCCCACGTCCCTTGGGTCACCCAGTGGAGAACCCGGCAGAGGACAGTGGGGTGGGAGCTGCAGAGACGGGCGCCCTCCGGGAGCGGGGGAGTAGGACCCCGTAAAGGACGCCACCGAGGCGGCCGAAGCCAGTGTGCAGAGGGCGGAAGGGGGCGGACCGGGCAGGCGAAGGCCTGGCTCCCCCGGGCAGCGGGGGACGCTGGCGGCAGGTGCAGCAACGGCCGAGCCTCTCCCGTGGGCCGCCAGCCTGGCCCCTCCTCGCTCGTTCTGGCCCCGGGCCGCTGTTTGCAGGCCTCAGGGGCCCGGGCTCCCCTCTGCTCCCCCCCGGCCTGTGGGCACCCAGAAGCTTCCAGGGAAGAAGCGGGCCTCGTCATCGGGGAGGAAACGGGACCGATTTCCGTGCTGACCTGAGAGCTCCCTGGGGCAGCACCTGTGTCCCCCGCTAACCTCCCGTGGGAACCGCACTTGACACCTCACCCCGACCCCAGGAGGCTGGGTAAACTGAGGCCTCAGTGTCTGTCACGGGGGAAGCCAGGAGTGGCCAGGATGGCATGAGACGGGCGTGTGGGGTGCAGAGGAGCGCGGCTCGGCCCCCAGCTCGGCCCCCGCCGGCCGGGGCTCCACCTTCCTCTAGACTCTTCACGGAAAGAGAGAAGCCCCGCGGGGCTCGTCACCTGTTCCCCAGCCGAGGTCGTCGTGGGGAGAATCTGGAGCTTCGGCCACAGCTGCAGGAGCCCACAGGGCCCAGGCCCCCACCCGGTGGCAGGTGCCCGGAGCCCGCACGATCCGCCACCAGGAAGGGCCCGGACACCAGGGGCCCCAGGTTTGCCGCTTCTGCTGCGTGGGGGGTTAGTTCTGGGCGATCCTGTTCTGTGCGATTCCGTGGGTTCCTGCGGTTGCCCCCACGGGCAGGACCAGACCGTCCATCCAGCAGGTCCCACCCCCTCCCGGCCCCCGGCCCTGACTGCGGGCACCAAAATTCTGCTCCCCATTTCCAAGCTTTTGTCACTTCACGAATGTGCTACAGATGGAACCCCACAGTGACCCGGCGACAGCGTGAGCCTCGGGAACATCGCCACGTCGTGTGTAGCAATAACTCGTTCACTTTAGGGGCTGAGAGCTGCTCCCGGGGGATGGGCCCAGCCCGCGGGACCACTGTCCACTGCAGGGCACCCGGGCGGCTCCCAGGTCAGGGGCTCTTACCAATAAAACTGCTTTGACTATTCATGGACAGGTTTCCAGGGAAAATAATTCCATTTCTCTGGGATGCATGCCCAGAGGTGCAGTTTCTAGGTCACACGGTAGCTGCAAGTTTAGTTTAAAAAAAAAAAAGATTTTATTTTTTTCATGAGAGACAGAGAGAGAGAGAGAGAGAGAGAGAGGGAGAGAGAGGGAGAGGCAGAGACCCAGGCACAGGGAGAAGCAGGCTCCATGCAGGGAGCCGACGCAGGACTCAATCCCGGACCCCGGGGTCACGCCGTGGGCCGCAGGCGAGTGCTTAACCGCGAGCCACCCAGGGGTCCCCGGTACGTTTAGTTTGAAGAAGCCAGCAGACTGGTCTCCCAGCGCCTGTGCCATCTAACCACGGCCAGCCGTGGAGGAGAGATCCAGGTTCCCCCGGCGTTTGGTGGCTGCAGGAGGAGCTGAGAGGGGTGACGGCCGCTGGACCCATGAGGCCATCAGCTGCCAGGGGGCTGCCCATCCCCTCCCGCCCTCGGGTCGCAGCTCTGCCCGCTGCTCCCATGGGGTGCAGCTGCCAGACGGTGCGTGTAGCTGGGCCACCTGGATGGCGCGTGTGACGGAACTCGTCAGGTTCACTCCTTAACTCGCAAGATTCCAGCGGCAGGGACGGAGACGCACTGGTCACACAGCCACCCACGACCAGCCTGGCAAGTACGTTCCTTGCTTATTCAACCTGCCACCCACCAGCCAGGAGGGGCCTCCTGTGTCTTGGATCTCACCTGCCCTCGCGAGTGCAGGGGCCCATGTCCAACCAACGGAGAGGTCACTTGTTTACCGTTCTGAGCGGTGTGCAGTGATGTCCCACTGTGGTTTCCATAACGCGTCCCTGATGGCTGTGTTGCTGGGCATCACCTCCTGTGCTTCGCTGCCATCCCTACCTCCTGTCAAGAGACTGACTGCTGTCTCTGCCCATTTTGTGATTGGATCGCGCATTACTGTTAACTTGTAAGGTTTTATCTATTCTAGATACTAGTTCTCTTTGGAACATATGGTTTGCAAATTTTTTTCTCCAGCCTGTAATCTTTTCATCCTGGTCACGTGGTCCTGCACAGAGCACGAGTTTGAGTTTTGATTCCGCTGAGGTCCAATTTATCCATCTTCCTTTTATGGATGGTTGCTTTTGGTGTCGAGCCTAAGAACTCTGGCCCTAGACCCTGAAGAGCTTCCCTTTTTCCCCAAAAGTTGTGGTTTCACTCTTTACACTTAAGTGCAGGACCTACTTAGAGTTCATTTCAAGGTGTAAAGTGTAGGTCAGGTTTCATTTCTGAGTGTGCCTGTGGATGTCCAACGGCTCCAGCACAACTTGTTGTTAGACCTGCCTTCCTCCACTTAAGCGCTCTTGCATGTTTGTTGAAAGTCGGTTGGGCTCCTTTGTGTGGGTCCATGGCCAGATTCTCTGTTTTGTTCATCAGTCTGTGTCTATCATCCCCCGATACCACACTGTCCTGGTTACAGTAGCTACCTAAGGCTTACCACAGCCTACAGTTTGCAGAGCAAGACACACTCCCCAGTGTCGTCGAGCCAAGGAAAGAACCTCAATCCCACCATGACAACATGTGACCCGGGGCAGGACTCTTTCTACCAGAGCCAGCCAGCTGGTCGGTTGTCTAGGGTGGGCAAGGAGTCTAGGATCTAGCAGAAAGGGACGACCTCCCCACCAGCCACTCGTCACTGAATGGGGTCCCTGGTCAGTCCCTCCCGTGGATGTTTCTTTCCACTGCTTTGATGGAAAGACTCCCTTGTCCCCTGTTGCCAGCCTCAGGGCCTGGACACCTCCCTCTGTTGGGTCGGGGAGTGTAAGATCCCCCCCACTGAATTGCTGTTCATCCCTCAGGTCCCACGGTAGCCTACCCTCCTCCTTCCTCTCGCTGCCTCTTGCTTTATTTCCAGGGCAAAGAGGAATATGGAGAAGCAGGTCTACTCTACTATGTCCAGGCTGGAGGCCTCGCTGTATTATTTTTATGTAGCAGATCTTTGGTTCAAACTCACGTCTTTCACCCTAATTCTCCCTCTGCATCTTTTGTGCTATAATGACTCTCAAAGACAAGTTTTTCAAGCAAATGAACAGCATGACAATTCAGATCGTTAAGGGACTCCAACACCATCAGCCCCGGGTGTTGTTTCAGGGCTTCCAGAAGCCATACGTGATACGTGAATGAGCTTCAATCCTCACAACATGCCAATTGTCCATGTAGACCAAGCCCACATTGTTGCAAAATTCAAAAACATCAAAAATCTGTCTTCTTTCAAGAAATGATGGAAGCCTAGGAAAGCTATGACTTGAAACCCTTGACACATATTCATTATGTAAATCTATTGTCACACCAAGTGTAGAAATAAAAGGAAAAAAAAGAACTCAAGTAAATCCCACATAGACCAGAATCGTAACCATGACTCCAGTGCTCCAGGCTCCCCCAGAGAGCACTATAATTAGTGTTCTAATCTGCTACACCCCCACAACCAAATGCTCGGTTTTCATGGTGTGGTTAGAGAGGCAGCACTTTGTAGATGGGACACCAGGAGTATGGAGCTGGTGGCAGCACATCATGAAACCCCTAGTGGTGTGTGAACAGCTATTGAACACCTCAATCCCCAGGTCCCTCCTCCCAGACATTCCCCAGAAAGTCTGGCACCTCGCTTTCCTCAAAACCTCCTGGAACAGAGTTTCCAAGTGGTCAGAGACTTGGGGTTAGTAGGACCTGAAGCTATGGACGAAATGATAAACTGAAGACTTGAATGGTGAGGAACAGCAGCACACAGCTCATTCACCTGGTCCTTCTCTCACTAATTCAGCAATCCTTGAGTAGCGACTTTGAGCCACACAGAATGTCAGAGGCGCTCATGGAGCCTTAGGATCCACAGAAAGACCCAAACTGAAGAAGTACTAAACATAATTAAACAATAGAAAACACTAGAGGGACAACTTCCCAGTGCAAAGGAAACCTATGTGAGGGTCCCATATTGGCCTGGGGAGTTAGAGAAACCCACACTAGGAAGGGGAATCTGGACAAGACAGAGTCTGAGAGTGATAGGCTGCCCTAAAGCACCTGTGACTTCCCTGCTCTCAGCCATGGCGCCATCTGAGACAGCCACCCAGAGCCAACCTTCTCAAAGTCCCTCCAGAACTATCCAGAGCAGCCTTCCCAAACCCAGTCCTCCCATAGTCATCCAGACCCACTTTCCTAAAACTTATATTACAAAAGTATAATCCCATATATTAAAGGGGCTCATTGAACCCCAATCACAAGAATCATGACAAAAACTACATGTCGTACCATTTTGCCCAAAACCACGAACAAAGAGAAAATCTTAAAAGCAGCAGAGAAATAAGACAACTACACGGAGAAGGATGAAGGTAAGGGCGAGTGCTAACTTCTCATGAAGACTTCTGTTGAAGACAATGAAGAAATTTCTTTACCATTTGAAGAAAAATAACTGTAAACCTAGAATTCTTTACCCAAAAAGAATATCTTTCAAAAAATGAAAGTAAAATAAAATATTTTCCATCCATACTATAGCCAGAAGAACTTACCTCCAGCAAACAGAAGAAAAATTACACCAGATGGAAATCTGGACCAACGTAAAGGAATGCAGAGCATCAGAAATGATAAGTAGATGGGAAATTATGAAGACTTAAAAATGAATTAACCTTTATAAAAGATAGCTGAATGTTTAGAGCAATAATGACAAAACTATATTGTGGAATGTATAACATATGTAAAAGTAAAATACGTTACAATAATAGCACAAAGAACAGAAAGGAAGAAGTAGGAGCATAGTGTAAGTTGCATTTACTATATGGGAAGGGGCACGATCTTGCTCAAAGGCAGGTCAATTAAAGATTTATATCATAAACTCTAAAAAACTAAATAAACCACTAAAGTATCACAATAAAAAAATAGCCAATAATGTAGCAACATAAATGATATGGAATTATAAAAAGAAATGGTCAATGAATCCAAGAGAAAGTAGAGAAACAAGAAAAAGAGAACAAACAAACGGGACAGTAGAAAACAAGTAGCAAGTGGATAGAATTAGACTCAACCATGTCCATAATCACACTCAGTATAAATGGTCCAAAACCCACTTAAAAGTTAGAGATTGTCAGATCCAATGAAAAACCACAGCCCCAGCACATAATAGCCACCAGAAAAATGACTTTATTTCTTTTAAGGTTTTATTTATTTATTTGAGAGAGAGAGTGAGAGGACAAGCAGGCAGAGCAGCGGAGGTAGAAGGAGAAGCTGAGCAGGGAGCCTGACTCGGGACTCTATCTCAGGACTCCAAGACCATGGCCCAAGCCAAAGGCAGACACCCAACCTACTGAGCCACCCAGGCGCCCCGAGAAAGTGACTTGAAATGCAAAGACAAATAAGTTAAATGTAAAGGATGCAAAAAGATATTCCATACTAATCGAAAGCAAGTAGTCGCACGTTAATGTCTGACAAGGTTGATTTCAGACCCAGACTGTTAGAGGGGAGACACAGAACTATGTCGTGAAGAAATAGATGTCCGATCATCAAGAGGACATGACAAAAGTCCTAAGTGCTTATGTACCTAACAGAGCTTCAGGATACATGAAGCAAACATGATAAAGACAAGGAGGTAGAAACAGTAGAGTCACGGATTTCAACATCCCTCTCAGTAAATTGATGGCGGATGTAGACAGCCCATCAGTTACAACACCGAGGACCTGACCTGAGGGACATTCCAGAAGAACATGATACTTGGCAGCAGCAGAACATACATTCTTTCCAAGTGCAAATGGAATATTTGTCAAGATAATCCATAGTCCGGGCCATGAAACAAATCTTAACAAATTGTGAAGGATTTTAGTCATAAAGATATGTTCTCCAATCACGAAATGAAATTAGGTTGTAAATCAATACTAGAAACATGTCTCGAAAATCTGTGAATGTTTAGTAACTAAATAAAATGTTTCCAAATAAGACATTGAACAAAGAAGAAACTTTAAGAAGAAATTAGAAAGGGTTTTGAACTGAGTGACAATGAAATGCACTGTATCAACACGTGCAGGCTGCCGCTGGAGCAGCGTCTGGAGGGAAACACATATCACTTAGCACCTACCCTAGAAAAGTTTGTTTAAAACCAACAATTCCAACTTCCATCTTCCATCTTAGGAAACTGCGGGGGAGGAATA
>NW_023331844.1:0-32840 GCF_011100685.1 Canis lupus familiaris | reverse complement strand
CGAAAATTCTCTCTGAGCCATAGACGACGCAGGAGAAGAGCACAAGTAAGCGTGCGTAACAGACCTCAGAACGAAACCTTCAGTTGTCCCGACCCACAACCTTGCCTAAGGTGGCAGGAAGTGCCGAGCCCGAAGTCCCCATAGGCAGGATGGAAAAGAGGCCAGGCGGATTTCCGATTGGCGCGTTCTAGACGTGGGCATGGGGTTTGAGCGAGGTCGGTGATAATCCCTGGGCACAGGTCAGTTGACAGTTTCCGGGCGTGACCAGAAAACAAACCAGGAATATCCCAATATCGTCCCCAAAACGACCAGCGCCCAACCGCCCCTTGGGCGGCACCTGTATGAACCCCCTGGTCATTGTCCTCCTACCCCAACCCAGCCTGGGTACAAGGCCGCCCTTGGCACACTCGCTGTCCCCCTCTCAGCCCTCACTCTTCCGATGCCTCCGGGCCAACTCTCGGGTCACGAAGACGATCTAGTCGACCCGGGGCCTCGACCTCGGGACGTTCTCCTTCTCCCCAACCCGAGCATCTCCTTGCCCATGGACATCAGGACACCCGCGCCCCTCCATGCTGTCCCCTCCAGCATTCCTCTCGCTCCTCACTCCTAACTCGACGTCCTTCTTTCCCAGCTTCCTCCCTCTAATGCCTCTACCTCCCCAGCATTCAGCCTCCTGGGGGCCTCCAGTGCAGGGACCCCAGGGCACTTCACCTTCCACCAGGCAGCTCCTTCCCCCAGCCTCCCCAGGGCTATCACTCCCTTTCAAACAGGTTTTTCCGCTCCTTGCTCCTTCCTCCTTCCTCCCTACCGTCCTAGTGCAACCCAATAAAGGACACGCTGCACCCTCCACACCTGTGTCTGCTCGCTCCGCTCCTCGACCTGCAGTAGCCTTCTAGAGCTGCAGCACCCACGCTTCTCGAGATGTTCCATGGTAATGCATGAAGAGAAGGAAGGAAAAAAAAAAAAAAAGGAAAGTGGAGCTATCAGACACCCTGAGCACTTCGCAGCAACACTGACTCTGCACCTGCGCTCTCTGCTGCCTCTGTGGAAGGAGGGACCTGATCCCACTTGAGGCCAGGCGCCTCACCTGGATCCCATGCCCCTCTCCTGGAGGAGGAGTAGGCCTTCGCAGTGCTCCTGAATTGTGACCTGTCCATATATTCTCCATCATTCTGTTCTCTACGAACATGCTGCCATTTTGCACCCCGATAGGAGATGAAGTAAAGCAGAAAGCCATGCCTTATCCCAGATCTTTCTGAGACACTGCCACATTTCCCCGATGCTCCAAGCAGCAAGTCTCCCCTTGCTCTGTAACCATTTTCCTTGCCACCCACTCCAGTCGTGCTTCTATCAGCTGTCCCCCAAAAGAACACCGGTTTGTGAAGGGCAACAGTAACCTTCACATATCACCAACCCCCTTGACGATGTCCTCTCCTCAACTCACCAAACCTCTCAGGTGCCTTTGGTACATTTCACAATTGCCTCGTTCTAGAATCTGTCCCTCTCCCACCCTTCTTTTTCATTTTTTCCATGTTTGACAATATACTCTCTGGGCGTTGTTCCTCCCAATACCAATGGCCACTCTGCTCCATGTCAGTATTTATCGTTTATTCCTCCCTTTCCACTGGCTTTTAGTTTGAACAGGGCCCTTCTCACACTACACTCTCTCCATGGGTTGTTTCATGCTTTTGGCCAGCATACAGCATGTCCACAACGTGACCTCCCACATTCCTACCTCACTCATCAACCTGTGCCCTGAGATCCACATTTGTGTCTTTGTTTGCTGGCCAGCAGGAAGCATACACGTCACGTCATGTGTCCCAAGCCCGCCCCTTCATGCGTTGCATTTTGTTGGTCTCCACTGCAGTCCAGCAACAAGTCCTCTAGATTCGATCTTCTGAATATATCCTGTACCCATCCCCTTCGGTGCTTTTCTCCTGCCACTGTTTCAATATCCAAACAATCCCATCAGCTCATGCCTTCACGGCAATCACTGTGGCCTACTTGTGTTCCTCGAACATGCCAGGCTTCTTCCCTCATGAGGGCATCGGTAATCAGTTCTCTTTGCCTCAAACAGTCCAGTCCTGGATCTTTTTTTTTTCTTAAGATTTTATTTATTTATTCATTCATTCATTCGAGAGAGAGAGAGAGAGAGAGAGAGAGAGAGAGAGAGGAGGCAGAGACACAGGCAGAGGGAGAAGCAGGCTCCATGCAGGGAGCCTGATGTCAGACTGGATCCCGAGACTCCAGGATCATGCCCTGAGCTGAAGGCAGACGCTCAACCGCTGAGCCACCCAGGCATCTCAAGTTTCTTTTAAAAGGTGAAACTATCGAGCCAATCTCAAGTGCTGCTTTTATTATGTGATATATATGAGACTGGTAAAGTGTTTGCCCACCCTCCTATCGACCAGACAGGAACAGGCACCTGGGCTTCCCCCGGAACTCCTGGAAGACAACATGATCTTTGGGTAACTTCATCTCTGCTGCCCAACTCTCCTTAATAGTTAGCAGGGCCTGGAGGGAGCAGAGGACTAGGAGTGAAGCTCTCTGGGCACTGACATTAAAACATTGTTGACGCAGCATCTCCCAGGACCCTTTTAAAGCATGGTGTCTGTCTGTTTTTTTTCTTTTAAAGATTTTATTTATTTATTCATGAGAGACAGAGAGAGAGAGAGAGAGAGAGAGGCAGAGACACAGGCAGAGGGAGAAGCAGGCTCCATGCAGGGAGCCCGACGTGGGACTGGATCCCGGGACTCCAGGATCACGCCCTAGGCGGAAGGCAGCGCTAAACCGCTGAGCCACCTGGGCTGCCCTGGTGTGTCTGTCTTTGGACCCTGAGTTCACTTTTAAATGTCATCCCCACTGATTTTGGCTGAGGCATTCATGTTGGTTAATCCCACCTATTTTATCAGTTACCAGCCTCCTTACTCCTTTAAAAAACAAGACAAAACAAACAAAACCCTAAAGGTTTCCCTTTGGGATCTGGACATACTCTGGGGAGCCTTGTCAGCATGAAGGTCAAGCTAAAGAAGACTGTTCTGTCCCAGCTTCAGAGGAATAGAAGACAAAGGAGGTGGCAGGTGGGGGGAAGGCTCTCAAGTCTCAGTCCTCCCCTGTATGGGAGGGGAGCTGTAAGTGAGCTGTATCAGAGAAGAGGAGGACAGGGATGCCTGGGTGGCTCAGCGGTTGAGCGGCTGCCTTATCCTGGAGTCCTGGGATCCAATCGTGCATCAGGCTCCCCACAGAGCCTGCTTCTCCTTCTGCCTATGTCTCTGCCTCTCTCTATGTGTCTCTCATGAATAAATAAATAAAATCTTTTTTAAAGAGAGAGAGAGGAGGACAGGATTTTGGCCCTCCTTCACATTTGGGACTTGGTATTCACTTTGCAGGATGACCCAGCAGCCTCCCGGTGCTGGCTGGGGGGGGGGGGGGGCTCTGGTTTAGGCACTTACTTAGCTTTTTGGAGCTGATCTTGGCTTCTGCTGTGCTATAGGTGAGACCCCCAGGGGCTGGATAGGTGAGGGAAAAATGTAGAAAGTGACTGAATCCCCAGGCAGGGGTTCATGAAGGAAGCCTAAGTAGGCAAAGGGCTAGGTGACTCTGCAGCTGAGGCTGCGGAGTGTCAGCCCTCCCCAGAGTGGGGATGGAGGTTGAGACCAAGTGTCAGAAGGATCTAAGATGCCAGCAGAGGTGAGCTGAGGCTGGGTCAGCCAGGAAGCACCAGGTCCCAACCAAGAGGAGAGAGGAAGAGGCAAGTTTCACCAGCTAACCTGCATGGGCTTTGCGGGTCTGCTTTACCAGCTGAACCTGGGTGAAGGTTCAACAGTCTTCCTCCCCTCAGAGACACAGAGCATACTGAGAGACCCAAAGAATTTCATAGCCGTTCCCCTTCCAGCATCACCCAGGAGACTTGTAAACCACACACACTCCTTCCCCACCTTGGAAAGAAGTAGGGAGCTGGGGTGGAAATCTGAGAGACCGAGCATTTAATCAACTAGACCATTCACTTGATGGCATCTGAGCACACTTGCCAGATCAGAAAATGGTTTCAGCGGGTTGTCTTGTTCCTTTTCTATGCGGTGGGACAGTGAACAAGCATGAAGATCACAACAGCCAGAGAGAATAAATTAAGCAACGTGGCCTGTGGTCTGAGGAGCCCCCAGGGCACCCGTGATCTCACCTCCCCATCCCCACCACCTCTATCTCTGTCCACCCTCCAATCAGTCCCCGAGAGAGGAGATTGGGACGAGAGAGGAGATTGGGACGTCTTTGCCTTGTCCTCTCCTTGAACTAGGGCAATGGTTCTCAACCCATAGGGAACCCCCAACACGGAGCACAGGAGGAAGAGCAGACCAGACACACACAGAGTGGAGCTGTCGCTGGGGGGAGCAGGGCCTTCTCAAGGCTGTCATTGCCTCCAGGGCGATGCCAGGCTCTTTCTCCCCTGACAACACAGGCCCGGTTTTCCAGAGCCTGAGCCAGGAAGCTTAGCTTCCGAAAATGGTGGTAGCACTGTGCAGTGCTGGAGAAAAATCACAGAACCACATTTAGGGCCACTCTACTTTCAGAGCCTTCATCATCTCCTGGGACCTCAGTGCTGTACAGAGTGCCTTCGTGTGGGACTCTGGTCCCTCCCCCAGTCCCTTCTGCAGACATCCTAAGATCCCACCTGTCTCCCTGCATCCTCTACCACACATCTATCCCTTCCCTGCTAGCCAGAGCACATTCCCATCCTCAGGGGAGATCCCAGCAAGCAGGGAGAGGGAGGAGAAGGGCCTGTGTGCTGGAGGGGGTGTGGGAGTGCATTGTCTGGCAACACTCTCTGCTGCTCCCCACTGGGTCACTCAGCTCTGGCAACAGCCCAGCTCCAGGACAGAAGAGAAAGCACTGGTCTCCAACTCGCTCTCTTTCTGTGAACAATGCTGAGATGATTAAAAAAAAAAAAAAAAAAATGGTTACTAGGGTAACTGCAGCTTAATCCCTCTGACTCAAGAGGGGGAAAAAAAAAACAAAAAACAAAACAAAAAAAAAAAAACAACCCAAGGAAGACAAAGGAGTGGAAAGGATGTACACACGATGTACTGTGTGGGAGGCCAGCCACAGACACGGAGCTGGGACTGTCACTGTGTGTGCTTGTCCAAGGGTCCTGTGCATGCACACACACACACACACACACACACACACACACGTGCACAGGCGTGTCCCCGGGGGCGTTCCTTCACCTTCTCAACATTGGTACCTACCTGTTCCTTCAAGGCCTACTTGATACCTGCATTTCATTTGGATCCATTTGGGCAATTACTGATTTAAAGCAAACTCTATGCCAAGTCGCCTTCAATGAAAGATGCTTTTTTTTCTCACTCCCGTGGTGGTAAAATACCTAGAATATAAAATTTACCGTTTTTTGGCATGTTTAAATGCAGAGACAAGGACGCGTGGGTGGCTCAGTGGTTGAAAGCCAGCCTTTGGCTCAGGGCCTGATCCCAGGGTGTGTGTGTGGGGGGGGTAGGATCGGGGATCGGGGATCGGATCCAGCATGGGGCTCCCCGCAGGGAGCCTGCTTCTCCCTCTCCGTCTCTGCCTCTGTGTCTCTCAAGAATAAATAAGTGAAGACACAGTAGTATCAGTAAGTTGGTAGTGTTGTGCCACCATCACCAGCATCACCCATCTCGCGGATTTCTCATCACCCCGACCGTGTATCTTTGGACCTTTCATTAAACACTGGCCAGTACAGGTTACCCTCCGCGCCTGCTAAGCGCTGGGTGTTAGGGAAAGCCACTTCCACTGAGCAGGCGACTGAGAGACCCAGAAAGCAAGTTGCTGAGGCACCTACGCAGCAATTTCAGAAAGGCCAAGTGGCAAAGCAGAAGGGCTCAGTCCGTGGGAGGTGCGTTTTCACAGGAGCCCTCACAAAAGGGAACAAAGCAGAGACAGTCCCGGGCGGTCTAACCTCGCGCAGGCGCAACGGAAAGCCCCATTTTCGAGAAGACGGCTGCTGCCTCTTTTTTCAAGCACGAAGGGCGGGGGGCGGAGGTCCTCCCAAAGGCGACACGGCACACTACTGCCACCTAGCGGCCACAGAAACTGAGCGCCACATTTGGGAAGGAAAATAATCCTTTCCACCGCTCTTGTGTGAGGAGAGCTAGAGATAGTAGCTGAAGGAGGTACGTGCAATGCCGCTGAGGGGCGGAGAAGCCAGGAAGTTGCCAAAGGGACCCGGCAGCATCCTTCCCTACACAAAGCCGGCCGCTCTCCCGCCCCGGAAATATGGTAATAGCGGCCAAAGGCACGCGCCCGGAAAGTCCCGGCACCAGGGAGGGAGAATCCCCAGAGCTCCGCTCCGATTGGTGAGTTCTGGGCATGCGCGCAGGCGCTGAATGAGGTCGGTGCCAGGCTGTGGGCCCGGGTTCGCTGGGGGTTCGGGGAAGGGTTCCAGGACCCGGCGTGTTGGTATCCGGGTACTGTCACCACATACCCGGGTGCCCCCACCGCCCCGCTGCGACGTGTGTACGGATCCCTCGTTCACTGTCCTCCTGTGCCCCAGCTTTGAACACGCCAGTCCCGTGGCACCCTCGCTGTCCTCTCAGCTCTCACGCCTCGGTTGTCTCGGGGCACCTCATGGGCCAAGAAACATGACCTGTCCGCCTCGGGGCTTCTCACCCCCAAGGGATATTCTCCTTCTCCCCAACCCGAGCATCCTCTACCCACTTACATGCCCGGGCATCAGGAAACCCAGCGCCCCTGTCTGCTGTCATTATCTAGCAGTCCTCTGGCTCATCACTTGGAACAGAATGCCTCCTCCCCCAGCCCCCTCCCTCCAATACCTCTACCTCCCCAGCATTCAGCCTCTTGGGGCCTCCAGTGCAGGGACCTCAGGGCCACCTCAAGGTTCACCCCCAGTAAGGGACACTCCCTGTCTGTATCTGAGCACCAGAGCATCGATGATGAAATTTTAAAATCCTACCGAATACTTTTATGTTGATTCCATGTCCAGGAGAGAATTGCCTCTCACTTCCAACCATCCTACCCACACTACTATGTTACTCCCTAGCAACTCTCTTCTGTTCCCAAGCACCTCCCTAATAATTCATGGAGAGGACAGTAGCAATCAGGTGGCATTCTCTGACCTTCCCAGTCCCAATCTAGGGGATTTTGTCCCGGCATTCTCTGCATACATGGTCTAGACTGCGACCAGCCCCTCACCTCTGCTCTGGATCCCACGCCTCCCACCTTCTCAGAGAACTTGTTCCTGCAAGGATCTCTCCTCTCTCCTCCTCTCTCTACACTGGAGCATTCCACAATAAAGGGGAAGAGGCCCCTACCCTCTTCCCCCATGTCCTCCTGCAGCTACTGGCACCTCATCTGTTCCTTTCTTTTTTTTTTTTTTTTTTTTTTAAGATTTTATTTATTTATTCATGAGGGATACAGAGACAGAGAGAGAGAGGCAGAGACACAGGCAGAGGGAGAAGCAGGCTCCACGCAGGGAGCCTGACGGAGCCTGACGGAGCCTGACGGAGCCTGACGGAGCCTGACGGAGCCTGACGGAGCCTGACGGAGCCTGACGTGGGACTCGATCCCGGGTCTCTAGGATCACGCCCTGGGTTGAAGGCGGCGCTAAACCGCTGAGCCACTGGGGCTGCCCTCATCTGTTCCTTTCAAAGCAAAACTGCTTCAGCTTCTCCTGAGGCCATTATTAGCTCCTCGACCCCCCTTCAAGTAGAGCTTTTGTCCCCGTGTCTGCACTGCAACTGGTCTTGCCAAGGCCTCCATTCATATCCATATTGCCTGACACCACTCTCTCTCTCTATGCACATCTTAGGGAACTTCTGGCATTGTGACCGTTCATTTATCCATCTAGTCCTTTATATATATATTTGAAGTGGGAGGGTTATGTAATGTCAATTTCTGTTGTTTTTGAGAAGGTACCAATTTCACATCATGCCCCCCTTTTGACCTGGATATAGTATGGGAAGTCAGGTCAATATGAGCGACAAGCCCAAAGAAAGAGTGTCCGTTTCAGGCCCAGAAGGGGGCAGAGGCCCCCAGAAGAAGTGGGGGCAGAGGTAAAACAGCTCCGACAAGGGATAGCTGTTCAAGAAATGAGGAAGAGCTCCAGGTAAAGGAGGGTTTCACCTCATGCACACTTGAGACTCACAGGATACACTCTGCACAGTGAGCCAGCCCTCTCTTTGAGTAGAGGGATAGCTGGAGTTTATATATATAGCTTTCTTTTTTTTTAATTTTTTTATTGGTGTTCAATTTACTAACATACAGAATAACCCCCAGTGCCCGTCACCCATTCACTCCCACCCCCCGCCCTCCTCCCCTTCTACCACCCCTAGTTCGTTTCCCAGAGTTAGCAGTCTTTACGTTCTGTCTCCCTTTCTGATATTTCCCACACATTTCTTCTCCCTTCCCTTATATTCCCTTTCACTATTATTTATATTCCCCAAATGAATGAGAACATATAATGTTTGTCCTTCACCGACTGGCTTACTTCACTCAGCATAATACCCTCCAGTTCCATCCACGTTGAAGCAAATGGTGGGTATTTGTCATTTCTAATAGCTGAGTAATACTCCATTGTCTACATAAACCACATCTTCTTTATCCATTCATCTTTCGTTGGACACCGAGGCTCCTTCCACAGTTTGGCTATCGTGGCCATTGCTGCTATAAACATCGGGGTGCAGGTGTCCCGGCGTTTCACTGCATCTGTATCTTTGGGGTAAATCCCCAGCAGTGCAATTGCTGGGTCGTAGGGCAGGTCTATTTTTAACTCTTTGAGGAACCTCCACACAGTTTTCCAGAGTGGCTGCACCAGTTCACATTCCCACCAACAGTGTAAGAGGGTTCCCTTTTCGCCGCATCCCCTCCAACATTTGTTGTTTCCTGCCTTGTTAATTTGCCCCATTCTCACCGGTGTGAGGTGGTATCTCATTGTGGTCTTGATTTGTATTTCCTGATGGCAAGTGATGCAGAGCATTTTCTCATGTGCGTGTTGGCCATGTCTATGTCTTCCTCTGTGAGATTTCTCTTCATGTCTTTTGCCCATTTCATGATTGGATTATTTGTTTCTTTGGTGTTGAGTTGAATAAGTTCTTTATAGATCTTGGAAACTAGCCCTTTATCTGATAGGTCATTTGCAAATATCTTCTCCCATTCTGTAGGTTATCTTTTAGTTCTGTTGACTGTATCCTTTGCTGTGCAAAAGCTTCTTATCTTGATGAAGTCCCAATAGTTCATTTTTGCTTTTGTTTCTTTTGCCTTCGTGGATGTATCTTGCAAGAAGTTACTGTGGCCGAGTTCAAAAGGGTGTTGCCTGTGTTCTCCTCTAGGATTTTGATGGACTCTTGTCTCACATTTAGATCTTTCATCCATTTTGAGTTTATGTTTGTGTATGGTGCAAGGGAGTGGTCTAGTTTCATTCTTCTGCATGTGGATGTCCAATTTTCCCAGCACCATTTATTGAAGAGACTGTCTTTCTTCCAATGGATAGTCTTTCCTCCTTTATCAAATATTAGTTGCCCATAAAGTTCAGGGTCCACTTCTGGGTTCTCTATTCTGTTCCACTGATCTATGTGTCTGTTTTTGTGCCAGTACCACACTGTCTTCATGACCACAGCTTTGTAATACAACCTGAAATCTGGCATTGTGATGCCCCCAGATATGGTTTTCTTTTTTAAAATTCCCCTGGCTATTCGGGGTCTTTTTTTTTTTTAATTTTTTTCTTTTTTAATTTTTTATTTATTTATGATAGTCACAGAGAGAGAGAGAGAGAGAGAGAGAGAGAGAGAGAGAGAGGCAGAGACATAGGCAGAGGGAGAAGCAGGCTCCATGCACCGAGAGCCTGACGTGGGATTCGATCCCGGGTCTCCAAGATCGCGCCCTGGGCCAAAGGCAGGCGCCAAACCGCTGCGCCACCCAGGGATCCCTCGGGGTCTTTATATATAGCTTTCTGGAGCTGACCTTAGCTCCTGGTGTGTTGTAGATGAGACTGGGGGCATGGAGGCTACGCTCCCAGTGGGGGATACGGAATGTGGCTGGGCTCATAGCAGGAGGTTCATGAAGGAGGCTTTAACCTGGTAAAGGCTTTGATGACTCTGCAGCTGAGCCTGAGCAGCAGACAGTCTTGCCCAGAGGTGGGATGCAAGATGAGACCCAGCCACAGACGTATGTGCAGATCCCAGCTGAGAGGTAAGGCTGAGTCAGCCAGGGAGCACCAGGTCCTGAGCAGGAGGAGAGACACAAAAGTGCCAGTTACACCAGCTCCCATGCATGGCATCACCAGTGGATCTGGGGGACAAGAGTCATCCCTCCGTCAGAGACCATCCAGGGGCTCTGTGAGCCATGTAGGTGTGTCATAGACCCCCTTTCCACATCATCATGTGGACCTGTAAGCCACACATATCCCTTCCTCACTTGGAAAGGAGTAGGGGGCAGAGGGGAGGGTGGTGGAAATGTGAGGCTGAGCATTTGTATATGTGGACCCATCCCAGCACACTTACTTGTCATATTAGATGTAAATGAATGGCTTCTTTCCCCCCTTGCCTTCCAGTCCAGGGGGCGGGGAGGGGGGGGCAGGGCTCATGGTGTAGGTCAGATCGGTCAGAGGACTAAATGAACCAAAGTGCCCTTGTGGTCTGAGGAGCAGGAGTGAGTCTGTGATCTGAGCTCAGCATCCCCACTGGGTTTTCCTCTGCCCACGGCCCATTCAAGCCATCCATGGAAAAGGAGATTAGGGGTGCTTGTCTTATTCTCTGCTTTAACTCAGGAAGCTTTTACCATTCACAGACGGACCCCCAGAGCAGATGGCAGAAAGAAGAGAGGCCCACATGGACACACATAAGGGAGTAATTGACTCAAATGAGGTGAGCTGGGTCTCCTCATGGCCATCCTGGCCCTCCACCGGTAATTTCTCCTTTCACAACACACTCACTCACTTCAGGGCCTGAGTTCTGGAGCTGGGCTTCAGAAAATGTTTCCAGAGCCAGAGTAGGAAGCCTGGAGGTGTGTGCCTAAGAGCCAGCGGTTTTTCTTAGAAGGAGAGGTTTTTCCCTTCTTATGTCTTTTGAAGGTCAATCATGTCAGTTTCCTCCAGGGAGCCAAGAGGCCTAGGTGAGAATCTCAGTAGTTGCTGGCAGACCCAGCAAATATCCCCCAGATCCTTTCCTGGGTGCTGGGTCCTCAGAATATCTAATCTTCAAGGGAGATCCTCCCTTTGTCCCCTAGACCTGGCACGGCCTCAAGTAGGGACACTGGCTTTTCTTTGGAGTGAGCAGCAATCAGATGCTCCAGTATAGGACACATGTCACAGCTCCAGTTGCTGTCACTGGCCCCAGGGTTGTTCTGTCCATGGAGGGGAGACCATTAGGTACTGGCCACCGCACAGTCATGCAGCAGGAACAGTATCCCACAGGCTTTCGTTAGAGGAAGCTGGAGGAGTTAAAACACACTGACTTAGACCCGTTGCCCCATGTGGTTCTTGGAACTCAGGAAGTCATGCTTTCCACCCTCTTTCATCTGACTGAGACAGTGGTGCCCTGAAGCCCTAGGGCCTCTCTAATGGAATCCAGGGTCTAGTCCTGAAGAAGCCACCGGCCTCTCATGTCACTCGGGGGATGGGAGGGGTCAACCTGGAGCAAGGGTTCGGTCTCATCACAGTCGTGGTCCACCTGGCCTCCCTTCCTCATCTGGCCTCCTCTCAGATAATGACCCATCCCTCCCTTCCCCATCCAGCAGGGGTAAGGAGCTTTGGAATGCTGGGGTTTCCTTCACAAAGATGTGAGCTCTGATAGTGCCTGGGCTGTGGCCACGTAGCAGTGGCTGAAGTCGCCTTCAGACTGGACCTTGGTCCTTAGCCTAAGAGCATGCACCTGAGTTACTGCATGGTGGCCTGAACAGTGGCCCTTGTGTAAGATCTTCAAACACTCCAGATCTGGGCCACTCCCTGTGCTTCCAACAACCCGCTGGAGCCGGCACACTGCATCCCCTTCATGGTGATCTGAGAACTACACTCTGATCCCAGCTTGGCAGGGGCCAGAGTCACAGGGCAGTCCTGTTCTGCTGCTCTATGGCCCAGACTCTCTGTTCCTCACTGGAAGGACCCCAAAGCCCAGCCTGAACACCACCAGATAGGACATGTTGAGGCCAATCTCATGATCAGGCCTTAGTTTTACAGACAATTCAGACTGTCCAGGCCAGGATCACAGGCGAGGTTCCTGCGAATCAAGAAACCTCTCTGTCGCAGGCACTCTGTCTAAATTTGTGGCCAAATACCCACGTACCCATGTCTGCCATCGCCTAAACCCCAGTCCCCTTACATCCAGTGCCCTCAATAGCAGCACTGCTCTGAGAGCCCCCAGCAGGACTCCTGCCCTCTGATGCCACCTCTGCCACCACTTCCCAACCGCTCCCTCTCCATTTCACTCTAGTCTGATAACCCCATGTTGGACTCTCCCCGGACACCAGCCATTGGGGCTTTTACCTGGAAGATGATGAATCTCTGAAGCCATATCTCCGTGGGTCACAGAAGCACGGCTTGTTTTCATCTGTACCTCCTTCTATTCCGGTGGCTCTTCCCATCAACAGGTCTACCGAAGAAATGTCTGCTGGGCCCCAGAACCCCGTGGGCTGAACCTGTGGGGCATCAATACTCAGAGGGCCCAGAAGCCCTGCCAATCTGCAGATGACCCCAGACCCACATTCCCCATCTCACGGGTGGGCACTGCCATCCACCCAATTCCTTAAGGTGAAATCCTGGGGGTGCTGCCTGGTGTGCTCTCCATAGCCCCAGGACTCTCTGGGACGTGCTCTGGAAAAGGCCAGACCATGATCTTCACGTTGCCACAGATGTGCAAAAGTCCCCCATGAGGGACCCTTCTGGGCAGATACAGTCTCAGCGGGTCCTAGCAGCTTGGGAATGCCCCTGATTTGGGCGGGTTCCCCACAGGAATTCCCGAGAAGACCTGGGCCCTGTAATATACCTGGGAGTTTGAAATCCTCATCTTCTGTTAAGAATTCACTGTCTAAACTCTATTTCTATTTTGGCATAGCAGTAAGCCCGGGATTTCGAACACAGGAGTTGAATATCCGGAAGAAATCGCTCAAAGGGAAAGTTTGGGGAGGCACGTGTTCATGGGTGAGCATGAAACAAGGGATTGCTCAATTTTACTTTTCATCATAAGTACCTGGACCTGTGTGGGCCCTTATCTGAGCATGGGAATGAATTTTGCAACAGAAATTATACTAGAAAGTTAAAAAATGCAACTCCGTAAACTTGGCAGATAAGCCTGACAGCTGATCCATCTCCATCAACTGATACAAATTTCAGCCAACACATTTTCAAAGAATTACTGTGATCTCTGATGAAGTTATCTGTACAGTGTTTTCTCCAATCTTAAAGTAACTAAGCACAAAGGATCTTGATAAGAAATAAAAAGTAATACGTTTCATTAGCAAATCCAGTGTTTTAACTTCACACTTGGGTTTTTAGGAACTTTGAGAGCAGCAAAAACAATGTAGTTTTAATGCCCGAATTTACTTTGAAGTGCTTTTCCTTTCCTCACAGCCTATGAGATCTGCCGACCACAGCAGGTAATGATGAAAACCTGCTTGCCTTATGAGGGGAGTCTCAAATTTCTGACTGGAGGTTTTCTCCCTAAGGACGGTTCTGTTGCCACAGCTGCAAACTAGGTTCTCATAGAAGTTTCCAAATAATGGTCACGCTGGGGGCACATTCCAGACTCTCTAAATCAGACTCTCTGGGGATGGAGCACCAGCATCGGTCCCTCTTTTTTTTTTTTTAATTATTAGTAAGTTTTAAATTTTACTTCCAGTATACTTAACATGGTGTTCTATGTTTCAGGTGTCCAGTACAGTGACTCAACAATTCCATACATCACCGGGTTCTCATCAGGACAAGTGCCCTCCTTCTTCCCCAGCTGTTTTGTTAAATTCCACCAGTGAAATCATATGATACTTGTCTTTCTTCTTATTTCGCTTAGCGTAATAATCTCTAGCTTCATCTGTGTTGTTTCAAATGGGAAGATTTCATTCTCTTTTATGGCTGCATAATATTCCATTGTATGTGTACACACCACATCTTCCTTATCCATTCATCTATCCATGGACGCTTGGGCTGCTTCCACGATTTGGTTGTTGTAAACAATGCTGCTATGAACGCAGGGGTGCATGTACCCCTTTGAATTAGTGTTTTTGTATTTCTGGGTAAATACCCAGCAATGTGATTGCTGGATCATAGGGTAGTTCTATTTTTAACTTTATTAGGAGCCTCCAGACTCTTTTCTAGAGCGACTGCACCAGTTTCTGGGACCCACGGAATCATGACCTGAGCCAAAGGCAGGTGCTTAACCCACTGAACCTCCCAGGCGCCCTGGTGTTGAGTTGTTTGTAAATTGCTCCAGGAAAGAGTCGCTGTGCAGCTGAGCTTGAGAAGCATTGCTGAGCTTCACCTGTCCGGCGTTAAACAGAATCTTGGACTTTAGGGCCGTATGTACTACTACAAAATTAAAAAAAAAATTCCTTATGTGTCTTCTCTTGCAGAAATTTTTTTTTCTTTTTTAATTTGAGTCTAGTTGACACACAATGTTACATGAGTTGCAGGTCCATATCACAGTGATTCACCATCTCTAGTATTATGCTCTGCTCCCCACAAGCGTAGCTACCATCTGTCACCATACAGTGCTATTCCAATACCATGGACCATATTCCCTATGCTGTGCCTTTCATCCAGTGACTTACTCATTCCTTCCCTGGAAGCCTGTATCTCACCCTCCCCTTCACTCAACTTTCCCATCTACCACCCCCCTTCAGTTGGCTTTCTGTGTTCACATGTCAAGAGCTATTTGTGACATATTTATTTTACACCATATTTAGAACAATTTCAAGGACTCAGAGTGTGTTTGTGTGGCAATGTCCCCTTCCTTACATGACAGGCAGGGGGAGGGGGGTGGGGAGGGCCTTGAGGATGGACAGGCAGCAGGATTTCCATTGTCTTGGTCACCCCTCTGCTGTGGATGCCCCCTGGCTTGCTGAGTGGATCAGGGAGCTCTGTATGTGTTGGGGGGGGGGGAACATCCCTCCCCACTCTACATGTCTTCCTGTGGCCAGAGGTTGAAGCTAACAGCGAGGCTGGTTGCCAGGGAATCCGCAGCCAGTTCTAAGTGATTCCTGAAGGATGGAAAATCCCGAAGAGGGTTTTCAGATGCACAATGGACTATGGGAGCCTGCCCACAGCCGTGGATTTCTGAGCCAACCACTATGTTCATCCAGTGGGTGTCTGTTTTTTTTTATTTTTTTAATTTTTATTTATTTATGATAGTCACACAGAGAGAGAGAGAGAGAGAGAGAGAGAGAGAGAGGCAGAGACACAGGCAGAGGGAGAAGCAGGCCCCATGCACCGGGAGCCCGATGTGGGATTCGATCCCGGGTCTCCAGGATCGCGCCCTGGGCCAAAGGCAGGCACCAAACCGCTGCGCCACCCAGGGATCCCCCAGTGGGTGTCTGTGCACGAGAACACAGAGTACACGCACGGATGTGTGCACTCACCATCACTCCTTTCTGTTGTGCACAGTGACTCAGTCTGGCGGGAGCAGCTAGCACACATGGAAGAGGCAGGTGATGATGGGTCCTGCAGGCAGGACCCAGAGAACGTGGGAAGAGAGATGGGACAGTTCCTTAGTTTTATAAAATCAACGGCGTACCTTTTCCTCTATGACTTAGGCATCTGCATTCCATTTTCTAAAGCCTATCATTTACATACCACAAAATCCACCCAATAAAAGGGTTCAATGTAGGGACTTGTAGCAGATTTACAGAATTGTGCTTCCATCACCACGATTCAGTTTTACAACATTTCCATCACTCCAGAAAGACCCTGTGTACCCGTCAGGACTCAACTCCCATTACCACCTCTAGGCTGAGGCAAAATCTAATGTTCTCTCTGGGCATTTCCTCTAAACTGTCTCTTGCTTCAAGTGGACTTTTGTGTCTGTGTTCTTTCACTTAGCAGAACACTGTGGAGGCTCATCCATGTTGTAGCAGACATCAGAAGGTCACCTCTCTTTGTAGGTCAGTGCCATTCTACTGCATGCTATGCCACATTTTGATTATCCTTTTACCAGTTGACAGGCATTTAGACGGTTTCCTTTTTGTTGTTGTTGTTGTTGCTGCTGTGAACGTCTGAGTACAAGTCTTTGCCTGGCCATAGGTTTCGTTTCTAGTTTCTCCATGCCTTCATTCTTTGTCTTGCATGGTTGCAACTGGACAGAACCTTCAGCCAATTTTGGAAGGAAACGGTAGGGCCGACATCCTCACCTTAGTCTGGATCTCAAGGGGAAAGCATTCCTTCTTTCACTACTAAATATGATGTGACAAGAGACCTATTTTTCTTCTAGATACCCTTCATTAGAATGAGGACGTGCCCTTCCTTCTAGCCCTACTGTGGCTGAGCATTTGTATCACAAATGGGTCTTGATTTTTGTCAAATGTCTTTTCTTTGTCTATGATCAGATGGTTTTTGTCCTCATTACACTATGATGGTGTTTACCCTAACTGTATTTTGAATGTTAAAGCAATATTGCAACCTGGGATCAATCTCCCTAGCTTAGACACACACTGCCTTGTAAATGCTGCTGGATATGGTGTGCCACTTCGTTGAGGACTGACGTATGGACACCTGTGATAGATCTTGGCTACAGTTTACTTGTGTTGTCATGTCTGGCTTTGGTAGCAGGGTAATACTATCTTCATAGGATGAGTTAGGACATGTTCCCTCCTCTCTGTTCTGGAAGAGTCTGTGAAGGATGGATATTATCTCTTCCTACAGTTTAACAGAATTCAGCAATGATGCCAGCAGGACCAGGGCTTTGCTCTGCGGGGGGGGGGGGGGGGATTTTATTATTTTATTTTATTTTATTTTATTTTTGTATTTAGTCATTCACGAGAGACATACAGAGAGAGGCAGAGACACAGGAAGAGGGAGAAGCAGGCTCCTGGACGCAGGGAGCCCAATGTGGGACTTGATCCCCGGACCCCGGGATCACACCCGCCCTGAGCCAAAGGCAGACGCTCAACCACTGAACCACCCAGGCATCCCAAGTGGAGAGGCTTTTAATTCACAAATTCAATTTCTTTACTTGGGATAGGTACATTCAGATTTTCTCTGTGAGCATTCCATTTTACCTTCATTCTCTCCCTGGATTTTCTTGCCTCCTGGTGGCTCTGCCTCTGCCTCTGCTCTGGAACCTGGCATGCTGAATATTTCTAGACGTCACTGGATCCCGACTCCTAGCCAGTAACTTGGGACCGTATGCTGTATCAGATGGGACCCTCGGATATGCTGATACACTTGATATGTAGGCAAGGGGACAATGCCTTTGAGGTGGGGATGGGGTGGCACCAATGGGTCTCTCAGTTACACCCACCCACCCATTCTCCATGAGCCCCCAGGTAAGCCATAAGTCTGCATTCATAAGTCTGCGCTCACCCTCAGCAAGGCCCAGGTCCACACTGCCCCATCCTGATCCTTCCCACTCTCTCACCTCCTGGCAAGAGAGCTGCACAGGGGATCCATGACAGCTCTCTGCCACAGGTATGGGTGTCACAGCTCTCCCCGAGTCAAGGCTCAACTCCCAAGAGCCCTGACTGCCTTACAGTTATTCCAAACTTCCCTGCCCCAGCAGCCTGCCTAGCATGGAGGGGCGGGGGGCAGGGGGAGACAATGAAATCTTCATGAGTGGCTAAATATTTGATTTAGCCACAATCAAGTGGTTGGCTGCCTGGGCGAGGCCATCTTTTTACCATCTCTGTGAACTCTGCCATGTGTAGATGACTGCCCCCATCCCAGTGCATTCTGGAGAGGGTTCAAGGATGTAGCTAGGTTTGTGTGACGCTGAGCAAGTCACCCAACCTCTCTGTTCTCTGCTTTCCCATCTACTAATTGACCTTGAGTTCTTGCTCAATGATGAGTGTTTGGGAGCAGGTTACATAAGCTGCTCTATGGAAATATGTAGAATGGTGTCTGAGAGCTAGTACAGGATCGATAAAGTGAAATGCCATGTTACTCCTGCTAACCGCACCCAAGTGACCAGTCCGAATTTAGGTTTCAGAGTTTCAAGAAAGAAAAGTCCTACTTTATTTACCTTCTCCCTTCAAGTGGGAGACAAGCCTGGCAGGGTCAGTTGAGCTCCTAAGCTCTCCGACAAGATCACAAGTTCAGAGCATAATAAACATACCTGTCCTCAAGCCACTTCCCTCTGCAGTAGACTCATAGATGTCTGCAGCAACACAGCTGTGGTGGCTAACTAAAAATAGAGACTGTCAGAAAACAGAATGTGTTTTCAGTTCAGAGGAGTTGCATGGGCACTTCCTGGGTGCACAGCATTGGATTCTGTGTGTGTCGGGGGTGGGGGGAGGAGGAAGATTGATTCATTCATGCCTCCTGAAATGAAAAGGCACGTGTCTAAATCCTAAAATGACTCTTAAATATCTCCACGATGCTCTGCTTGTCAAGCAGCAGTCATGAAGCTGCTGTTCACATGCGGTGACTCAGGGACACCAGGCAATGAAGGCAGAATGGCTCCTGAAGATCCTGTGGCCAGGGCAACCAGCACCATCCCACAGGACCTCCTACTGTGGCCAGTGGACTCTGCTGTGGCCAGGAAGACTCTCTTCCACTGGCTCCACCTGGATGATCTGAAGGCTGGTCCTCCTGCAGGGCCACCAAGGGTGACTTGACGGGGCTCCCTGGTGCCCTTCCCGTCCCTTGCTCCAAATCCGCACAATTTAGAGCTCATCCCATAAACCACCATGATCTACTGCTGTAGGACTGAAATGTCGTGGTCTCACAAACAAACAACAAACAAACAACAAACCAGTATGGATCAAGAAACCAGAATCAAAAGCTATTTTCCTTTCTTATGTATATTTATTAGGTATGCACAATGAGGTAACCCATCAGAAACTCCGCCAAGGAGAATACAATCAATGTTACAAAGCAGGGAAACACTGATCTACAGTTAGCTCAGCATATTCATAATGGCTTACACAGATAACACAATGGTGAAACACCACGTTCCAGTCCCGCGTCCCTTTCTGCACGTTGTTTAGCATCAGATTCTTGGAAGTGGATCTCAGTTGAGCACACGCTGCATTCCGGCAGAACTAGTGTTGCTTCTGGGAGGCAGTCAGTGAAATGGCACAAAAGCACATGGCCATCAACAGGGCATTCATGCTACAGAGAAACCTGGTATCTTATTGACAACAAGGCAGGGAGGAGAGACAGAGATCTGGGGTGGGAAAGTGACAACATGCATCATGGGAGCCATAATACAGAAGTTAAGGACCTCTGGTATGCAGTGTTCCATAGAAAGCCCCACGGTGATCCAGAAACTCCAGGCAGGAAAAAGTAAGACCTTCCTGGGATTGGATCCATGCTCACACTGACAGAGTTTTCAGTCCTCACACTGCTCTTATTTCTCTACCTTCTCTGATTGCTTCCTGTTTGGTCCCCAACAGGAATCCGGGCTCAGGATCTGGCAACACCGGCAACCATGTCCAAATCCACTCAGATCTCTGCTACATGAGGATGAGAGCCTCAGTTTTCCTTCAACCACTGTTTTAGGAGCCTCTGAAACATTCTTTTGCTTTCCTGCTGCATCTCCAGTTGGAGCTTCTCCTCTCTCTCCTGCTGTTGGAGCACCCCTTCAGGCAGAAGGCCAGGCCGGTTGGTCCCCAGGCTGAGGGTCAAGCCGCTGAGGCCCTGCACCAGCGTTTCCCAGGAGGAAGGATGTGGGGCCCCTTTCCTCTCTGCAGGCATCCCAGAGACATTGGGCCTATGGCTCTGGCAGTATCGACATTCACATCGGAATCCGTTCTGATCTCTATCACCTGATGAAGAGATCCTGGCATTTCTTTCAACCCGATAAGGTGCCACGTGATCAAGGTGTCGCCGTCTCATGTGCCCCAGAAGTGTTCTCTTCCTCTGAGGGGATGCTGACCTTTCCCAGCGCCTCTCCTGTAGGGTCTTGTCATCCCTGTACTGCTGCTGGAGCAGCCCCTCTGGCAGAGGGGCAGGGTATTTGGGGCCAGGACTGCTTTTGAGGTCCCCGAGGCCCATCATCAGCAGTTCTGAGAAGGAAGGAGGGGAGGCTGCTGTGACTTCCCGGGAAGTCTCTTCAGAGATCACTGGGGAAGATTCCGAAATCAGTGTTGGGTTACACTTCTGGAGTGGATCCATGGAGGTGTAGTTGGTGCTCATAGCTCCACCTGGCCCTTGGGTCTAGAGAGGAAGGTGAAGGTGAAGGCTGTCAAAGAGCTGGAAGATAGCAAGGGAAGGGCACGGCCAGAAGAGCCCAGACTGCAACACATGGCGATAAAAGAAGAAAGAAAACCCGTTATTATTCCTCTGACTTAACCTTTCCGTGCCATCGTCTCCTACCTGTTAAATGGGGGCAACAATGAGCTCTACTCCCTAGGATGGTTCTGTGGTTTAAATGAGATAATACGTTTCCAAGAGCTCAGAAGACTGATGGCATATGATCAGGGTCTTAGAAGCGTGATCCGTTATGGCGTCCACATGACCTATAATGCAAAATGATGCCCTGCAGTCAACCATGGTGATTCCCTGCTGACATTTTTTAAAAAGATTTTATTTATTTATTCATGAGAGACACACACACAGAGAGGCAGGGACATAGGCAGAGAGAGAAGCAGGCTCCATGCAGGGAGCCCGATGTGGGAGTTGATCCCGGGACTCCAGGATCTCGCCCTGGGCCGAAGGCAGGTGCTCAACTGCTGAGGCACCCAGGTGTCCCCCTGCTGACTTTTTATATCTGTTCTCAAGCATAATTGTAAGGACAATCCATGTGTGGCTAGCATGTGCTCTCCTCGCAAGTGTTCGTGTACTTTTGAAAAGCAGACATTTGCTAAAACCTAAGTATTTCCACCACGGGGAGGGATACATTCTTTGGAATTTTCACTGGCTTTCATCTAGTTAAAAGGATGTTGAAGCCTATGGAAAGAATTTCAAAATCCCTAGGAAGAATAAGAATTTACTAAAGTATAAGAATGGAAATCAATGAAATTTCTGACAAGACAGATTAGAGAAACTCAAATCAAAAGTTGCTTCTTTGAAAGGATCGATAAAATTGACAAACCTCTCACAGGACGATGAAGGAAATGAAGAAAGAGAGGGAACAAAAGCAAGATACAGCACACTTCCTGCTTTCTAGCCAAATGACAGAGCCAGAGTAATCAGAACAGTGTGGCACTGGCATAAAAACTGACACACAGACCAATGGAACAGAATCGAGAGCCCAGAAATAACCCTATGCATATATGGTCAACTAATATTTGACACAGGGGTCAAGAATACTCAATGGAGAAAAGATATCCTCTTCAATAAATAGTGCTGGGAAAATGGCATATTCACATGTCAAAGAATAAAGCTGGATTCCTGACTTACACTCAACAAAAATCAATTTGACATAGATTAAAGACTTAAATGTGGGGCACCTGGGTGGCTCAGTGGTTGGGCATCTGCCTGTGGCTCAGGGCGTGGTCCCGGGGTCCCGGGATTGGGTCCCGCATCAGGCTCCTCATGGGGAGCCTGGTTCTCCCTATGCCTATGTCTCTGTCTCTCTCTCTTTCTGCGTTTCTCATGAATAAATAAAATCTAAAAAAAAAAAAAAGACTTAAATGTAAGACTGGAAACTATAAAACTCCTAGAAGAATACATAACAACAAAGCTCCTTGACATGGGTCTTGGCCATGAATTCTTGGATGTGACACTCAAACCACAGACAACACAATCAACAAGAAACTAGCAGATTACATCTCACTGGAAAGCTGCACACCAAAAAAAAAAAAAAAAAAAAAAAAAAAAGAAAGCTGCACACCAAAGAAACCGTCAACCAGGTGAAAAGATAACTTACAGGATGGGAAAAATATTTGCAAACCGTATGTCTGTCAAGGGGTTAATATGCAAAATATATAAAGAACTCATACAGCTCCATAGCAAAAAGGCTAACCGTTCAATGTAAAACTGAGTAAAGGATGTGGATAGACATTTTTCTAAAGAAGAGGTACAAATGGCCAATAGAGAGATGAAAAGTGCTCCAAACCAATAATTATCAGAGAAATGTGTGGGGAACCACCTGCGGAGCCTATCTGAGAACTGAATCTCGTAGTCCTCAGCACACTGGGGACATGGGAGATCCTGAGTCAGCACACTGACTCTTGACCACCTTGTTTTCCAGATACAGCTCCTCTGCTCCCCACCCCCTCCTCTGAGTCAACCGCCTATTCTTTTACCCTTTGAAGTAAACATGTTTTTCTCTGCTTCTCAAAGTCAATAATTCCTATAGCCAATCTGCTAATTCTCTTAATAAAAACTGGAGGAGACAGAGCCTCGGGGTCGGAGTCCGAGTCTGCTTTGAGTCCGAGTCCGAGTCTGACTCTCGGTCCCCCTGTCCCCCAGATTAAAATTCAGCAAGACTCCCGAGTCTTTCTTCATATCGTAGCCTCCGACTATCCTGGATCTGCGGCAGAAATGCAAACCCAAACCACAATGAGGTATCACCTCACACCTGTTAGAATGCCTAGTATTGAAAAAACAAGAGATAAAAATGCTGGCTTGGATGTGGAGAATAAAGAAATCATGGGGCACCTGGGTGGTGCATTTGGTTGAGCATCCAAACTCTTGGTTTCAGCTCGGGTTGTAATCTCAGGGTCCTGAGATGGAGACCTGAGTTGGGCTCCACGCTCAGCACAGAGCCTGCTTAAGTTTCCCTCTCTGCCCACCCAGCGCACTCTCTCCCTCTCAAATAATTAAATCTTTAAAAAAGAAAGAGGGGCACCTGGGTGGCTCAGTCAGTTAAGTGTCTGCCTTTGGCTCAGGTCATGATCCCAGGCTCCCTGCTCAGTGGGGAACCTGCTTCTCTCTCAAATAAATAAATAAAATCTTAAGGAAAAAAAGAAAAAAGAAATCCTGTACACTTTGGCACAAATGTATATTGGCACAGCACTACTGAAAACAGTATGGAGGGGCACCTGGGTGGCTCAGTTGGTTATGCATCTGCCTTTGGCTCAGGTCATGATCCTGGGGTCCCGGGATGGAGCCCCGTGTCAGGCTCTCTGCTCAGTGGGGAGTCTGCTTCTCCCTCTCCCTCTGTCCCTCCCCTTGCTCGTGCTCACTCTCTCTCAAATAAATGAATACAATATTTTAAAAAAATGTATGGAGATTCCTTAAAAACTTAAAAACAGAACTACCATATGATGCAGACATTCCACTTCTGAGAATATATCTGAAAGAGATAAAAACACTATGTCAAAGACATATCTGCACCCCATGTCCATAGCAGCATTATTTACAATAGCCAAGATATGGATACAACCCTAAGTGTCTTTTTTTTATAAAGATTTTATTTATTTATTCATGAGAAACACACACACACACACAGAGGCAGAGACACAGGCAGAGGGAGAAGCAGGCTCCATGCAGGATGCCTGACGTGGGACTCGATCCCGGGTCTTCAGGATCACATCCTGGGCTGAAGGCGGCGCCAAACTGCTGGGCCACCCGGGCTGCCCCCCTAAGTGTTTTTGATGGATAAATGGATCAAGAACACACACACACACACACACACACACACACCTACACACACCCGAATATTATTCAGCCATAAAAAAAGGAGAAAACCCTGCCATTTGTGACAACATAGATGGATCTTGAGGGCATTATGCTAAGTGAAATAAGCCAGAGAAAGACGCACATGGTATGATCGCACTCATACATGGAATTGGAAAAAGCCTCCTAAATATATAGAAAAAGACGTAAGATTTGTGGTTATCAGAGGTGGAGATTTGGGGAGGGAGAAAAAACTGGAAGATGTTGGTGAAATGGAACAAACATCCAGTTTTAAGATAAATAAGTGCTGGGGATATATTGTGCAACATGATGACTCTAGTTAATACTACTGTGTGATATAAATGAAAGTTGTTAAGAGGGTAAATCCTAACAGCTCCCTTCACAAGGAAAACACGGTTTTCTTTTTGTATCTATATGAGATGCTGGATGCCAAATAAGCTTATTCTGGTAATCCTTTCATGATACATGGAAGTAAAAGTATTATGCTGTATCCCATATGAGCCGCTGCGTGTCAGTTATATCTCAAGAGAACTGGAGAAAAAGAGAGGGAAAGAGGGAGAGAAGAAATAAGTTTCCTTTTCTAAAAAATTTTATTATTTATTCATGAGAATACACAGAGAGGAGATAGAGAGAGAGGCAGAGGGAGAAGCAGGCTCCATGCAGGGAGCCCGATGTGGGACTTGATCCGGGGTCTCCAGGGTCATGCCCTGGGATGAAGGCAGGCGCTAAACTGCTGAGCCACCCGGGCCGCCCAGAAATAAGTTTCCAATAGCAGGAATGAAAGAAGAGATTTCACTAGAGACCCAGCAAATATGAAAGAAATGATAAAGCAATATTACATTCAATTCCACATATATAAATGCAACAACTCGGAAATGGATTGATTATCCAAAACCTATAAACTGCCAAAACTCACCCAAGGTGAAGTAACATGCAGAGTTCACTACCGTTCACAGAAATTGAATCAGTTGTTAAAAACTTTGACGAAAATCCCAGATGGTATCAATGGTGAATTCCACCAATTATCGACAGGAAAAACGCATGCATGCACAAATTCTACACAATTTCCTCCAGAAAACAGAAGCAGAGGAAACACTTGCAAGTGATTTATGAGGCTAGCATTTCACTGACACCAGGAAAACTACTGACCAATAATCTTTCTCATCACAAGTACAAAATTCCTCCACAAAATACCAGCAATGGAATCCAGCAATATTCAGAGAAAATACACCACGATCAAGTGGGTTAGCACAGGAAAGCAAGGGTGGTTCAATAACTGAAACCCAAGCGACATAATCGCCAGATTTAGAATATAACTGGTTAATCAATGTCATCTCCAGTTTAAGATGAAAGAGTAAAGAGAAGAATAAGGGGCACCTGGGTGGCTCAGTGGTTGAGCATCTGCCTTTGGCTCAGGTTGTGATCTCAGGGTCCTGGAATCGAGTCTTGCATCGGGCTTCCCACAGGGATCCTCCTGCTTCTCCTTCTTATGTCTCAGCCTTTCTGTGTCTCTAATGGATAAATAAATAAAATCTAAAAATAAAAATAAAAATTGAAAATAAATAAGAATGAGAGACTCAATGCTACACCTACCAAAATTCCAATGGCATTTCTCAGTAACAGAAAAACAATCCTAGGGATCCCTGGGTGGCTCAGTGGTTGAGTGTCTGCCTTCACCTCAGGTCGTGATTCAGGGGTCCTAGGACCGAGTTCTGCACTGGCTCCCCATGGGGAGCCTGCTTCTCCCTCTCCCTATGTCTCTGCCTCTCTCTGTGCCTGTCATTAATAAATAAATAAAATCTTTTTTTTTTAATAAGAAAGAAAAACAATCCCAAAATGCATCTGGAACAACAGAAGACCTTGAACAGCCAAGGCAACCTTGAGGAAGAACACAGTTGGAGGTACCAAAGTTCTTATTTCAAAACACAGCACAAGGCTATGTAGTAGTCAGTCAGTATGGTACGGACAGAAAGACAGACACAGACCAATGGAACAGAGTAGCAGCCAGAAATAAACCCAATGTGTATAAAGTCAGCTGAGCTTGATGAGGACACCAATGATACACCATGGGGAAAGGACAGTCTTTTGACAAATGGCGCCGGGAAAACAGGATACCCAAGTGTAAAAGGATGAAGCTGGACCCTATGCTACACCACACACGAAAATCAACCCAAAGAGGGCTGAATTTTAAATATAAGACCCGGCACTGTAAAACTCCTGAAAGGAAACATAGAGGAAAAGCTGCATGGCATTGGTCTTGGCAATGATCTCGTGGAAACGACACCAATGGCACAGGCAAGAAAAGCAAAAACTGCCACGTGGGACGACTTCAAACTTAAAAGCTTCTGCACAGCAAAGGAAACCACCAACAAAGCCAAAAGGCAATCTCCAAAATAGGAAACCACATATCTGATAAGGGGTTGATTTTCAATATTTCTAACAAGCATTTCTAACTCAACAAATAGCCAGAAAACAAACAAACCAATGTAAAAATGGGCAAAGGATGCAAATACACATTTCTTCAAAGAAGACATACAAATGGCCAAAAGGCATATGAAAAGTTGTGCCACATCACTAATCATCGGGGAAAGGCAAGTCAAAATAGCAATGAGATATCTCCCCACACATGAGAGGATGGTTATCGTCAAACCAAACAAACAGAAGATCACAAGTGTGGGTGGGCATGCAGAAACCTGGAACCCTTGCCCACTGTCAGTGGGAATGCAAACTGGTGCGGCCACGATGGAAAGTACTATGGAGGTTCCTCAAAAAACTGAAATTAGGGGTTCAAGTGCCTGCCTTCAGCAGAGGTCATGATCCCAGGGTCCTGGGATCAAGCCCTGCATTGGGCTCCCTGCTCAGCGGAGAGCCTGCTTCTCCCTCTCCCTCTGCTGCTCCTCCCTGCTCAGTGCTCACTCTATCTCATGTGCGCGCTCTCTCTCTCTCTCTCTTTCAAATAAATAAATAAATAAATAAATAAATAAATAAATAAATAAGTAAATAAATCTTAAAAACAACAACCCTGAAATTAAAACTGTTATAGGTTCCTATTCATCTCTGGGTACCCCCTTTCAAAGCAACAAGATCAAAAAGACAAAAAAAACCTTCCATATCTTCCAGCAATCCCACTGCTCGGTATATGTCCAAAAAACCTGAAATCAGCGTCTCAAAGAGATGTCTGGAGTCACGTATTTATTGCAGCATTAATCACACACAGTAGCCAGGATAATGGAAACCACCCAACTGTCAATCAACAGAGGAATGGATAAGGGAAGTGTGGCACATATATACAATGGGATATTATCAGCTGCACAAAAGAGAAGGATATCTTACCATCTGCAGGCCGGGTGCTGTGGATTAAAGAAGCAGGACAGACAGCGCTGCCTCTTACTCCGTGCCTTCCATGTGCCAGGTAATATCAGCTAGGTGTTTCCCATCTATCGTCTCCTGCAGGTCTCCCAACAAACGTCGAGTAGGCAGAGTTACCGTCCTTCTACCAGGAGGACTTTGAGGCTGAAGGAGAGAGGCTGAAAGAGCAGGGTGTGACCTGGAATCCAGTGTGAGTGTAAACTGAATTCTGGGGTGGAAGGAGGGGAGTTTGGAGATGAATGCAGACACAGGGACACAGACCGCTCCAATGCCATATGGCAGCAATGAAGTGTCACATGCTCTGGTACCTGGCCCTGCACCCCCACCCCCACCCCTGCGCCAGAAGTGGCCCCTAGCTATCTGAGGCTAGAACTGGAGTGAACTGAATTGATGCACAGGATGGAAGATTATGTATACTTGTGTACATCATCGTGGGGAGACCCACGATGGAAAAGCCAGCCTCCTGGTGAAGGGTCATCTATGCGCGATGCAAAGAATGAGAAGAGTGTGGCACAGAAGGAGAGTCTCTATGGCAGAACTGAGACATCTGATGCTGTCTTTAGGTTCTTGGCTGCAGCTCATATGACGTGAAGCGTGACCTGCAACCTACCCCATGGCAGTATCAGTGGTGGTAGATAGGGAATGTGCCATGCCCAATTCTCTGAACCATCCTTGCATTACTTCGTTACATACTCAGAAATGCAATCTTGTTTGGTATTGTTATTACGAGGAATAATAAACCTATTTCACAGGAGAGTACAGTAAGGCAAAGAGGGCCAGGCCAAGTAAATTTCTCAAGAGGACATGACTGCAAGTGGCTGAACTGGGTTGGAAGGAAGGTTATCCAGGATCAGAGCTTGTGTCCTTACTACACAGCATGGCTCCCACAAACCAACAGATAACCAAATCCCATGATGCTCACCATATCAGGATGTCTGCTTTGTGCTGTGAGTAAAGAGGAACCCCCTCCTCAAGCGGGCTTAGGCACAAAGGCAATGCACAGTCACACAAAATGAAATCAGAAGGCAGGGTGGGCGCACGCGGGTCACACTCTGGGATCCAGTGATGCCAGCAAGGACACAGGCTCTTTCCAGCTCTGATCTGGCCTTTTCTGAAATAGATGTTCCAGGACCAACATCCAGATAGGGCAATGTTCAAGTGCAGAAAGAGGCTCTCTAATCCTGCACCTCTCCTATGAACAAGGAAGTCTCCCAGAAGTCTTCCAGCAAACATTCTCTTCCTTTCCCACTGGCCAGCGTGGGCCACACCCCCATCCCTCAGTCAGGAGGGAGTGGGAGGTGACGCCACATCTGTCCTGCATGAATGGATTGGGAAAGTAACGGCTGTGAGGAACACCTTCGCCTCATATTCGTTCTGGGGGGCTCATGCAGCGTTTCTACCAGAAAGCCTTCTTCACCCACTTTCCTAACATCCTGGACAGCAGGCCTTCCCCTGAACTTCCACAACACCCTGCATTTCCCCTCTCCCAGCCTCAGCCCCACCCAGACATCAGAGGCGGATTATTTGTATCACTCACTAGTCCATGAGCTGACACAGTCAGAGATTTTGTCTTGTTCACCCATCAGAGCCTTAACCCCATGTGGGCATTCACAAATACCTACCAAATGGAATAAAGGAGAATGTGAGGTCCTTCCTAAACATCTCATTGGTGTATCAACCCTGCAGAATCTATTTTCTCCATTGTCCCAAAGAAGAAAATGCTGGCATGGTGGGGTTAAGTGACAGCACAAGGCCTCACCTCCCGCAAGAGAAGAACCCCAGCCCAGGTGCATCCTGACTCCAGATGTATGGAGTGGCAATACCTCTCTGGATTATCTGTGATCCCCACAGTCTAACCTACAAAGTTAGCCCTAGGGAGTGAGCTCAGGCTTCACGAGGAGGCGACCTTTCAACAAAGATGTGAACGGGGAGAGAAGCCTGACAAGCAGACATCTGGGGTCAGGACTTTCCAGACAAGAGGGAAACAGCTGGGAAGAAGTGATGAAGCAGAGGCTGCCAGGAGGTTGGGCCACTGGGGGCAGGGGCAGAGAGTGAGAGCCTCACAGGAAGTGGGGAGAGCAGAGGGTGACAGGCTTCTACTCAGCCAGCTGGACCCCAAAGGACACCCACGGATCACAGATGCTGAGTGACAACCTCTATCAGGCTGTAAGTCAGGCAGAGGAGGGACACGGAGAAGACCATTCAGAGAGAGGCAGGTTTGGGCAAAGGGCTGGAAGGACAGTGAGGAGGAGCGCCTCCTTCCGAGGCTGACAGCATTCATCTGCACTGACACCCCCTTCACCTGGTGCCCACATCCCTGTCTCCAAGGGCAGCTGTGCTCTAGCCACAGCATCACACACTTAATTAGCAGTCTGGATTCACTCAACAGCCCACCTCTTGGACAGGTCATTGTGCGCACCTACTATGTGCACTGGTAACTTTTGGTACTTGGAAAACATTCTCTGAGCTGACTGATGTTCCAAGGATCTTGACCCACGTTCCACCGTGAGATCACAACTGTGACTAATGAATGGGGCAACAGAGTGACCCACACAATTAAAATACCTGTGTGACCTCCTTTTTGTAAGCATCTGCAATTTAAGTTGGTACAAAAGATGCAATCTTCCTCCACCTCCCAAAAAGAATCAGAATACAGAGATGTCTTGTTTACGCCATTCCCCCGTGTCATTTTTTTTTTAAAGGTTTTACGTATTTATTCATGAGAGACACACAGAGAGAGGCAGAGGCATAGGCAGAGGGAGAAGTAGGCTTCCCACAGGGAGCCCGATGCAGGACTCGATCCCAGGACCCTGGGATCATGACCTGATGCAAAGGCAGATGCTCAACCACTGAGCCACCCAGGTGCTCCACCCTCCACGTCATTTGTAAGAGAGAAATAACTGGCACAATAACTACCCTTTATCATGAAGTTATAATGTCACCTTGGGTCAAGGTCCTTCACTCATTGAAGAAACACGTTCTAAGCACCACCTCAAACCATGTGTCTGTTACTGAACACGGATTGGGGACGCAGGGACGAGTTAGCTATAGCCCTGCCAGCAGATAGCCACCACATGTCCTGTGAGAAGAGTGATGGCGGAATTTAAGTCATGGTACCTCAGGTACACAGAGGAGGGCATCTTACCCCTACCTACCTGTACGTGCGTGTGTTTGGTCAGGACCACTTCTCAGGGGTCAGGATGCTGAGGCGGTAGGCACTCCGATCACCCACATTTTACAGACACGCAAGCTCAAGAACCGAGAGATTCCCCACAGGTAGAGCCAGATTTCAATCCTTGGTCTACTGAGCTCCAATCCACCATTGCAGTTCGGCCAGCTCCACAACCGTGATGCGGCCACTGAAAGTACTTCCTCTGCCTCTGATTGTCGCTCAGTTCATATCTGATAAACAGAACGAGACTGGTGGAGACCTAATTTGTGGGGTGGGGTTGACCCCAAAAGTCTCTCTATTAAGACAAAGGATCTCTCTGCGGGAACCCTGGAAGCTGAGGTCCTGCTTGGCTGTCGGCTCTGAGGCAAGCCTTCCATGCTAAGGGACTCCAGATCTGTTGCTTCAGGGCAGCTCCTCAACAGGGCAGAGGCAGAGTCTTAGAACCTTTGGGGGGTTGCTTTATACCCTGCTGGGTGCCTGCATTCAAGGTGTGACATGGTGTTGGGACCATGATGACTATGGAATCATGGAACAGTATCTGCATTTCAGCACCTGAAACACAACCCCGCTGTGTCACTGTGAGTGCAAAGACTGGCTTTGGAGTCAGGCAAAAAGGAGGTGTGCTTCCCAGATCCACCCTCTCCTGCCTTCAGCAACTAACGCCTTTCAGTTTGTTTTCCTGTCTACAGAAGGTGGGCTTTGACACTTACCAAAGACCTGAGTCTTTGGGGAATCAAACTGTATATACCCCGCACACCTTAGTTCCTCAAGCTAGGCTGCAGGGAGAGCCCATCACACCGTGCCCTGTGTTAGGGACATGCCAGCGACAGAGGGAAGTATGCCAGGCGCCTAGGAGTCTAGTTCCACCCCTCTGGCCGGGCTTGGGGGTTGGGGTAGTGCTGGTTGGATGAGTGGTTCCATCTTTTCTTTTGTCCAATGCACACACTTCATCTCATACCGAGGTGTGCTGTGTTCAGAGGGGTTGTACTGAGTGAGGTTAATCCTCACAGTTGAGCCTATGGCATGTTGAACCAGCAGTGGGTTCACACTCTCCACTGGACGCTGTAGGAACCGACATAGTTTTCTCCAGGGGTTGCTGACACCTGGTAGGGGCCCCTAGGGAGCCATATGAAGGCACTGTCAGACTCCCTTGGAGAGTTCCCATAGGTGCAGGCAGCTAGCCTCCTTGATGGCCACAGCGACTAATAAATCCAACCCGCTGTAAAGGAAAGACCAGTTACAATCCTTCCTCTTGTCCTAGCAGAAAACTCCAATGGCACTTCACAGTGGAAAAATGAGCTCATCAAGACAAAGTCCAAGGGAGGCAGCTGAAGGGCTGCTTAATTTCCTGGGTCACAGTTGCCATAAAGTGACATAATCTTTCCATGTTTCTGTTTATCCTCCTCACTGGAAGGTAGGACCCCCTAGGCATCAGGAACGGTGTGCCACATTCCAAACTCCGAGTTCAAATGCATCACAGGCGCCACATAAATTGAGGTATGATTCTTGCTGTGTGTATCCTATTCTATGCAATCCTATTCTTTTCCAGAGAAACTGGGCTGTCCGCTTGCATTTCCAATTAGCTCACTGGGAACCAGAGTAAAATATCTGCCCATTTGGGGAATTTATAATGAAGTCTCCATCACTTCTATTCAGTAAATAGTTCTGTGAACAGTGCCTTTTCATCCAGGTAATCTCAGGTTAAATGGAAATTGCTCTCTACTGAACCTGACAGCTGAACATAGGTAGGAATCAGGCAAATGAAGTGAATGTTCGATCTACAGGGGATGGCATGTGCGGGGCTGGGGAAATGAGAGGCAGGGAGAAGAGAGTCCACTGGCCATCTACTGAACAGGAAGAGGTTGACGGGGGCTGGAATGTGGAGTGGTGGTGGAGCAGGAGGCGGTCTGCTGAGGATGAGGCTTTGGAGGGTAGGGAGTAAGGAAGGGGACTGTGCTCAGTCCGGGAGGCTGGACGTTATCCTAACAACAGCAGGAAGCCCCTGCAGAGTTTTGAGCAGGGTAGACGAGACCAGATTAGGATTTGAGAAAGGTCCCTCAGGCAGTGGGATGAAAAAATCTGTGGCCAAGGGTTAAGATTGGTGGTAATTATCAAGCAGAGATGAGGTCATCTGGACTAGGGAATTAACCATAGTGATGGAAGAACTAAGTGTCAAGATCTTATTTAGAAGGGTGGAGGAGGTTGGATTGGCCGGGCTTGGTGATTGAGCGGATGGTGAGAGAGGCAGCAGGGAAGGATGGCTTTAAGGATGCCTGGCCTAAGCAGCTGGGTAGAAGGTTGCTTTTCACTGAGTTTGGCAACACCAGAGGACATGGAGATGCGTGGGGAGTGGGGGTGGGCACGTTCAGCTTTGGAGATGTTGTGTATTCTTAGCCCGTGGGACGACTGACTGTTAAGTAGTCACTCAGTACCCCCAGTGAACTGGGGGAGCTCTCCTAGCCTCTCTGTGCCTGGGATGCCTCATTTGGAATAGAAGAATGATAGCAAAAAATTAGGAAAACAGCTAATTTCGGTTTCATGTCCTCTAGGATAGTTCTCCCTTTGCACAGCAGAGTGCTGTTTTATAGTTAAGTACTCCCTAGGGAAATGGGCCCCTCTCTACTTATC